>NC_089581.1:148223317-148523317 GCF_019320115.1 Miscanthus floridulus | reverse complement strand
CGTGAATGTTTCATGGCAGGTACTCCTGAGGGACATGTCGAAAGCATCTACAAGGGAGAGGCTACCCCAACGAACGACCTCGACGATGAGGTCAAGAGGGATGCAGGGGCCCACCTTGCCTGTGGATGGAGCTGCTGAAGGCCCGGCACCAATAGATTGAGGAAGCACGACTCCAGCTCGAGTAGGAATGCGTGGAGCTCGAGCAAGAGATCGAGCACCACGGAGACGGCGGGCGTGCGTGCGCCGTGGCCCGCGACGTGAATCGAAGGATCATCGAGGACGATGAAGCCCTCCCACACTTCACTTAGGCGAGCCAGAACATCGCTGTTGTGATAGCCTTGCTTCGAGGGCTTTCGGGGCCCACGATGCCTGAGGATCGTCGGTCCCATCACGAGATTCAAACACTACTCGAGCGTGCGGCGGCGCAATAGGCTGAGAGCTTGTTGTCCTGACGATGCGAGCCTGACGCCAGCTAGCGCGCGTCCTCAGAGCGACCCAACATAGACATGTCAGTCCACTAGGCGCAGCGAGGTGGCAAGCCACGCACCGCGGTCCCGGTGCACGAGCGTCTCGGCCGCAACTGTGACGCGCGCAGCACCCTTGATGCCCATAGGCGTACCCATGGCGACGCAAGGGAGGGGCCAGCCGTGGCTACCACCCTCTTCGTGGTGGATGCTACGACAGCGGCGAGGACCAAAGCCTGAGCTCTGACTTGTCGGGACCTTAGGCCTTTGGCCGACACATCCTCAACGCCACATTTCCACCGTGGTACCGACCGTCGATCAACATCCTGAAATACTCCAGGGAAATGAACCCTAGACTGTGGCTCGAGGATTATCGGCTTGCTTGCCAAGCCGATAGAGCGGATAATGATGATTTCATTATTCGACGTGAACGTGGTTGGAACACCTTTCGCCCAACAGAATCCAAAGTTGGGCGGATCTGAAAGAGATCTTCGTGGGAAACTTCCTAGGCACATACACGCATCCTAGGAACCCATGGGATCTCAAAAACTACCGATAGAAGGCCGAGAAAACTCTTCGTAGGTACATCCGGCACTTCTCCCTACAGTGCAATGAGCTGCCTAACGTCGCCGATGCCAACGTCATAGGAGCCTTCTTGTCTAGGACCACCTATGAGTCCCTGGTTCACAAGCTAGGATGTAAGGTCCCATGAACCACCAAGGAGCTCCTCGACATCGCCACCAGCGACACCTCGAGTGAGGAGGCGGTTGGAGCGATCTTCGACCTCCTCAAGGGCAAGGCCAAGCGGGATGAGGACGCCGATGAAGGCGCCTCCAACCATCCCAGCAAGAAGAAGAACAAGCATCGGCCGAGGGGCTTGCTCGTGGTCGCCGCTGACTACAAGGGGGGTCGAAAGCCTGTCGAGGGCACCCCAGACCACTTCGAGAGGCTGCTCGAAGGCCATGTCCAAACCATGCTTTCCCCATCAAGCATCTATACAAGGACCGCGGTCTCATGAAGCGGTTCTTGTCCAGAGGCTCCAACAAGGGAGAGCATAGGAAGGACCCAAGCCGTCTACAGACGATGCCGAAGGGAAGGACAATGGCTTTCCAACGCTAGATGGCTGCCTCAAGATCTTCAGAGGGTCAGCGACCTATGACTCCAAGCGCCGCGAGAAGCTTGTGCGCCACGAGATCTATACGGCCAAGCTGGCCGTGCCTACCTTCCTCTGATGGTCGGAGTCCGCTATAACCTTTGATTGGACCGACCACCCAGAGAGCGTCCCACAACCGAGGAGATATCCGCTCATGGTCGACCTGATCATTAGCATGAAGCGGCTCACCAAGGTACTGATGGATGGAGGCAGCGGCCTCAACATCATGTACGCCAAAATGCTTGACGCCATGGGCATCGACCGATCACGCATCTAACCAACCAGAGCTCCTTTCCATGGCATCATGTCTGGAAAGCAGGCCATGCCACTTAGGCAGATCGATCTACCCATCACCTTTAGGGATCTGACCAATTACAGGATGGAGACCCTTACATTCGAGGTGGTCCGGTTCCACGGAACTTACCACGCCATCCTAGGACATCCATGCTACTCGAAGTTCATGGCCATCCCCAACTACACCTATCTAAAGCTGAAGATGACGGGACCGTACGGGGTCATCACTATCGGCATCTCCTTCCAGCGCGCCTACGAGTGCGAGGTCGAGTGCTACGAACACGCCGCGGCAATCGTTGCCTCCAGGGAGCTTGCGGCCATCAGAAAGGTGGTCACCGAAGAAGCACCCGACCCCAAGCGGTCGGCCGGATCTTTTGAGCCTGTAGAGGGTACCAAGGAGGTCCTCATAGACCTAGCGGCTCCAAGGGCAAAGTGGTGCACATTGGCACCACGCTTTCCTCCGAATAGGAAAGCGCGCTCGTCGACTTCCTCTGCGCCAATAGAGACATCTTTGTGTGAAAACCCTCGAACATGCCAGGCATTCCAAGAGAAGTCACGAGCATGCCTTGAAGATCAGGCTAGGCTCCACGCCAGTGAAGCAGCGCCTGTGTTGCTTCGACGAAGAGAAGCGTAGGGCCATCGGTGAGGAGATTGCAAAGCTTTTGGCGGCTGAGTTCATCAAGGAAGTATACCACCCCGAGTGGTTAGCCAATCTCAATCTGGTACGAAAAAAGAGTGGGAAATGGAGAACGTGTGTCAATTACACGGGTCTCAATAAAGTGTGTCCAAAGGATCTATTTCCTTTTCCACGTATAGGCCAAGTAGTCGACTCAACCTCAGGGTGCGAAACCATTTGCTTCCTTGATGCATACTCCGGGTACCATCAAATCACGATGAAAGAGTCCGACCAGCTTGTGATATCTTTCATCACCCCATTCGGATAGTTCTACTACATCACGATGCCGTTCAGTCTGAAAAACATGAGGGCTACGTACCAGCGTTGCATGCTCAAATGTTTTGGGGACCTCATCGGGTGAACCATTGAGGCCTATGTGGATGACATCGTGATCAAGTCCAAATGAGCTGACCAGGTCATAGCCAACCTAGAGCAGACCATTGCAAAACTCTGAGCAAACAACATTAAGCTCAACCCCGAGAAGTGCGTTTTCGGGGTCCCAAGGGGTATGCTGCTGGGTTTTATCGTCTTCGAGCGTGGCATCAAAGCCAACCCGGAGAAGATCTCGGCCATCACAAGGATAGGCCTGATTTAGAACATAAAGGGGGTACAACGAGTTACAAGGTGCCTCGCCGCACTTAGCCCTTTTATCTCATACCTCGGTGAATGAGGTCTGCCCCTCTATCGGCTCCTGAAGAAGGCCAACCATTTCGAATAGACGCCTAAGGCCTAGGAGGCACTTGACACGGTCAAGCAGCTTCTGACAAAGGCCTCGATCCTGGTCCCTCCGACCGATGGGGAACCGCTTCTGCTCTACATTACGGCCACCACGCAAGTGGTCAGCGCCTCCCTGGTGATGGAGTGAGAAGAAGAGGGACACGCCTTCAAAGTGCAGCGTCCCATGTACTTCATTAGCAAGGTCTTGTCCAATTCTAAGGCTCGCTACCCCCAAATCCAAAAACTCATGTACACCGTCCTCATCGCCAAGAGGAAGTTATGTCACTACTTTGAGTCGCATCTAGTGATGGGCCTGATGTCCTTCCCTCTCGACAAGCTCATCCAAAATCGGGATGCCACAGGAAGAATCGTGAAGTGGGCACTCAAGCTGATGGGTCAAGGAATTTCATATGCCCCTCAGACAGCCATCAGGTACCAAGTGCTGGTTGATTTCATTGCAGAGTGGACTGATGTCCAAATACCGCCAGCAGTCGTCAACCAAGAGTACTGGACGATGTACTTCGATGGATTGCTGATGAAGAAAGGCGCCGGTGTGGGGCTGGTCTTCATTTTGCCCCTCGGGGTACGCATGAGGTACATGGTTCACATCCATTTCCCCTCCTCCAATAATGTGGCCGAGTATGAGGCACTCATCAATGGCCTACGCATCACCATTGAGCTGGGTATTCGACGGCTCGATGATCGAGGTGACTCCCATCCGGTCATCGACCAAGTCATGAAGGAATCAAGCTGCCACAATGCCAAGATGGTCACTTGTTGACAAGAGGTCTGCTAGCTCGAGGACAAGTTCGATGGTCTTGAGCTCAATCACATCCTAAGGCGTCTCAATGAGGTAGCTAACGCGCTGGCGAAAACGGCGTCCGGTCGAGAGCTAGTGTCGACGGCGTCTTCGCCAACGATCAATATAAGCCCTCGATCCACTATGAGGAGCCGAAACAAGTCAGTGATGGGCCACTTGCCCTGGGCTCGGGGGCTAACCAGCCACTGACTCTGTCTGACCCCGAAGTCATGGAGCTTGACGAGGATCTAGCGATGGAACTCGACGCTCTGGTCGACTGGAGGATACCGTACCTTGACTACCTCCTCCGTGAGGCGCTGTCGATGGACAAAATTGAGGCTTGGCGACTAGCACATCATGCCAAGTCCTTTGTCCTTATTAAGGGTGAGCTCTACAGGTGAAGCCATACTAGGATCCTACAGCGCTGCATCCCCAATGAACAAGAGATGCGGTTGCTGAGCGACATCCATGGTGGGGTCTGTGGTCACCATGCTGTGCCTAGAACCCTGGTCAGAAATGTGTTTCGGCAAGGCTTCTACTGGCCGACTGCGGTAGCCGACGCTAAACATATTGTGCGCACCTGCGAAGGGTGTCAATACTATGCTCGGCAGACCCACCTACCGGCCCAAGCACTCCAAACGATCCCCATCACGTGGCCGTTCATGGTCTAGGCTCTTGATCTAGTCGGACCTCTCAAGAGGGCACCCGAGGGCTATACGCACTTGCTTGTCACCATAGACAAGTTTACAAAGTGGATAGAGGCTCAACCAATCTCCCCGATCAAGTCTGAGCAAGCCATGCTATTCTTCCTCGACATCGTCCATTGCTCTGGGGTCCCGAACTCCATCATCACAGACAATGGCACATAGTTCATCGGAAAGAAGTTCCTCTGATTCTACGACGAATACCACATCTACGTCAATTGGGCCGCCGTGGCACACCCCTGCACGAACGGGCAGGTCGAGCGCGCAAACGACATGGTCCTACAAGGCCTCAAGCCTTGGATCTTCCATCGGTTGAACAAGTTTGGTAGATGATGGGTCACGGAGCTTCCCGCGGAGCTCTAGAGCCTAAGGATGACCCCGAGCCGAGCCACCGGCTATACACCATTCTTCATGGTCTATGGTTCTGAGGCTATCATCTCGACCGACCTCTATTATGGAGCGCTGAGGGTCAGGGCATACGATGAATAGGGAGCCGAGACGTCCCTTGAGGATGCCATGGACCAGCTAGATGAAGCACACGATGTTGCCCTCCTCTACTTGGCCAAGTACTAGCAAGTGTTATGCTGGTACCATAGTCGTTGAGTGCGGGGTTGGGTGTTTAACGTCGAGGACCTGGTGCTCCGCCTCGTCTAGAGCAACAAGAACTGCCATAAGCTCTCTCAGCCATGGGAGGGACCATACATCATCGAGGAGGTGCTCCGACCAGGCACCTACAAGATCAAGACCATCGATGGCGAAGTCTTTGTCAACGCCTGGAACAACAAACAACTAGGTCATTTTTAGCCTTAATATGCGCACACTTTTTCTTATCAGTTTTGCTACCAACTCCCCGATCTTTAGTGACACCTGACCCCAGCAACGACAAGGGGGCAGGCCTCACTCAAGGGCTGATATGAGCATATCTATCCGGTAGACATTCTCTATGCCCGACCCTTTCTCATGTTAAGACCCAGAAGCAAGGGGTGCGTAAATAGGCGCTGAGTAAAATTAGTTGGACTACAAGAAACCTATGCCCCAGCGGTTATGGCATTTTTGCTCACTAGTGTGATTAGAGTTTGTTCACCCGCACCCTGGGCTTTACAGCCTTAATGACAAAAAGGGTCAAAATGCATTAACCTTTTTATACAAAAGGGGAGAAGAGCTAAAAATCTATTTGGCCATAACGAAATTTAAGAGCTTGTTCACTTATTACGAGTTTGCCGCCTGGCTTATCTGCCTAGCTAAATTTTTGGGGAGGATGATCTCATCCTCTATCTCCGTAGGAAAGTCCTGTGTCAACGGGTCACCTAGGTTGATCAGACGGCTCGGGTCACTATTGAGAGACGGGCAAGGAGCAGTAGGATGCCCCATGCGGGTTATGCTGACCCCGTCATGAACGACGGACCCGTATTCCACTCGAATATGTCTGGTAAGAGCTCCCGAACCCATCACTCGAGCCATCAAGGTTGAAGGGACCGTGACGCCTAAGAGGAGGGAGGGGTGAATTAGGCAACTTAAAAAACTAACTCTTAACTATGACCTCTTTTTCTAACCCTAGCAAAACCTATACAATAGATAAGCTATCTAGATGTGCAACTATGGTTTTGCTAGTGAGTTGCTATCTCTACCGCAAATGTAGTAAAGTAATCAATGTAAATGCGGAAGCTAAAGAGCAAGGTAGAGATATGCAAACTCCCGTCGATGACTCCGGTATTTTTACTGAGGTATCGAGAAGCGCGCAAGCTTCCCCCTAGTCCTCGTTGGAGCCCCTCGCAAGGAATCCCTCGCAAGGGCCAAGCTCCTGGTCGGGTCACTCTGTGGATAGCCTCGGGCCTTCCCCACGCGCAAGTGGGTCTCCGATGTGCCTCGCGGTAAGCCTCTCCCGGATGCTCCCCGCCGTCTTCACTATCAAGCTTCCGGCCGAAACACAGCAGGCCTTGTTCCCTCCGGTACACGGTGGCGGCCACACCACAAGCGCGGTTGGTGTGATCTCGCAAGACTTCAAGCCCCTCCGATGTACAACACTTGTGCTCGCAAGCACGGGGTGGCAAGAGGTATGCAAACCTCACTAAACACTAGGAAAACACCTAGAGCAAGCGCATAAGCGGTGGTCTAATCAACCTAAGCACTTCGCAAAGCACTTATGCTAATCACCTAATAAAACAATAAGCACTATGCACGTGGAGATCACTAAAATGGTATATCAACACCCTTGATATGTTTCCTCAGTTCCACACTTCTCAAATGGCCGGTTGGGGGGGTCTATTTATAAGCCCCACTGAGAAAGTAGCCGTTGGGGTCGAATTCCCGCGAAACTGCTACTCACCAGATGCTGAATCGTCCTGACCAGACGCGTCTGGTCGTCCCGACCGTTGAGCCGGCAATACACTGATAGGACGATGGCCAGCATCCGGTCACCTGCCACCGGACGTGTCCGGTCGCAGATATGCCGCTCTGGAACCTTTTTGTACTCGATCGGACGCTGCGTTCTAGCGTCCGGTCGGTTGCCGTCAGCGTCCGGTTGCCTGTCTGCCGAGCCACCGGTCCAGCGTCCGGTCACGCTTCCAGCGTCCGGTCCTTGCGTCCGGTCACCTCTGCGAGCTCGTTTCTTCATGATCTTGCGTACGGCTTGGTTCCTATCTTCATGCTTGGACTTTGCTTGATATCTTGGGTCTTTTCTTGTGCTCCTAAGGTCTTGCTTAAGGTGTTGATCATCAGATCATCACGTCGCCTTCGACCAAGTCACGTCTTGCACCCTATTGAACTATAAAATAAACACTTGCAAATTCATTAGTCCAATTTGGTTGTGTTGGTCATCAAACACCAAAATCCAAAGTAAATGGGCCAAGGGTCCATTTTCCTTACAATCTCCCCCTTTTTGGTGATTGATGCCAACACGACCAAAGCAAGCAAATAATAAGAATTCGGAAGTTAAAGACTACATACTTGCTAGGATGCAATGCAAAGGGCAAGGTTATATGATACTAATTGACAGATACCAATTAAAACTTTACTTAAAAGCTTGTCTTGCCCTTGCAAATGTCCCCATGTGATATTATGGATTAAAGCCTAGCTTTCAAAAAAAATCTCCCATTACTTAGACTAACCCATAATTCACTTTTCTCCATTTCTCGGACCATTACTACTTGTAACTAAAAGCTTGTCTTTGGTCCTTCAAATTCTCCCCCTTTGGCATCAAACACCGAAAAGGAAGACATTAGTAGCACAAGGGAGGATCAAATTTCGTGATCCTTTGTGTAAGGGGTGAAATGGATCACAAATTTTGACTCTCACATTATATAGACTAAGCTCCCCCTAAATATATGCATACATATGGTAGAAAGCAAAGCATATGCATAGTTAGCAATTTATTGTACAAGAGAGTTTAATCTATATAATGCATGGAGAAAGCATATATAAAAAAAATTAATTAGATCAACATGATAATGCTAAATGTAGAGTGATGCTTAACTCCGGGGACTCCAATTTCCTTACAATGAGACTACTACTCGTGTGATAGGTTTCAAAAAATTGATATCATTTGAAAGTGTTAGTCTCAAGGCATCCAACTTGTAGATTAAGCACCCCCTAAATTTGTGCACACAAGTGTTGAATACTTGTAACATTTGTGCACATTGATTTGAGTATCAAAATACCACTTGAACGATGATATTTGGGAGAGATTATCTACAATTTGGACTTTGGCACATATTAGATAAAAAATTGTAAAACAAGCTATGTGCCGTGCTTCTTAAGAATTTTAAACCATGTAGGTTTGCTCCTAAGGTTGATAATGAAACTGAGCAAGCCTACCATATGATGTACCTATTGAATGCATGACAAAATATTTAAGCATGTAAATGCAAACATTAGGCATGAAAGATAACTAGATGCTTTAAGAGTATATCAATTGAAAAACAAAACCAATTGAAATGAATACTAATTGAAAGTAATGACATCTAGTTACCTAACATGGGAAGGGGAATTTGGGTCCATAGTATTCACTAACCTACTTGGCAATGACTTTGTCCATCATGATGCACCCCATGAAATGCACCCAAACTTTGCCAAGTCTCCAAATTCCCCGATGTCCGACGGACTTCTTACTTCCCTTTCAGAATCCAAACCTTCTTGGTGCTCTTCATGTTGGAAATGATTTCCTTTGGCACCCAAAAGCGTTTGACCCCATTGTTGGCTTGCTTGTTCACCTTGATGGCCACCACCTTGTCATTTTTCTTCTTCTTTAAGAGATAAGGTGTGGAGGCCTTCTTGTCCACCTTGTTTGTGTAGGTGTTGTAGAGCTTGCTTGTTTGCTTTTTCTCCTTCTTCTTTGCTCCTCCCCCATTCTTCACCTTGCACTCATAGGACTTGTGACCTTCCTTGTGACACACGTAACAAACCATGGTGTGTCCTTCATCAAGCTTCTTCACTCCCTTGACGGTGTTATCATGATGAAGTTCGGTTTGCTTCGCCTTGCCTTTTACTTGAGTCAAGTCCTTGGTGAGGCGAGCTACTTCTTGCTTGAGTTGCTCATTCTCCTTTGCAACCTCTTGTGTGCATGTATCTACAATAGCATTCTCAACACAAACTTGGTTGCACAAAGGTGAGTCTAAACATAAATTATTACAAGAAGTAGAGGCATTCTTTTTAGACATGTTAAAGATAGAACTTTTCTTTTTAGATGCCTTGGTGGGGTTTGTGCTAACGGCTTCAAGATTAGCAACTTTATTTGTTAGCTCATCACAATGTTTGCACATGGTTTCCATTTTAGCAAGCAAACTATTATATGCTTCTTGTGAGCTAGCTAACTTTTCTTTTAATTTTTCATTTTTCTTTAAAAGTTGCTCATCATTGATTGTGCATGCATTTGTTGTTGCACTAGCCTCAAGTTGCTCAATTTTAGTAGATAGTTCAACATTGAGATTTGCAAAGTTTTCATATTGTTCAAGCAAATTTTTGTATGCTTCTTGTGAACTACCTAGCTCTTCTTTTAAATTTTTGAGCTTCTTTTGTTGACTAGTGCAAACTTTAGCATATTTAAGATTTTGTTGCACAATTGTATTATAAGAAGGCAAATCATCATCACTATCGCTCTCACTAGAGGATGAGCTTTCATTACCTCGTGCCATAAGGCACACATGAGAAGAGCTTGATGATGAGTGCTTGCGCCCTCGCCTCTTGTGATGATCTTTTTCACTTGAGGAATCATCCCATGACCTTATTGATGTGAGGGATTTGTTCTTGCACGCCTTCTTCTTTGCCTTGGGTGTGGGCTTGTTTGGATAAACTTCCACAAAGTGCCCCAACTCGCCGCATCTATAGCATCCTATCTTTCTTTGCTCGTTTCTTTGATTAGTGAAAACAAGGTCTTGAATTTGGATGGGCACACCCTTGATATTGAGCCTTACGATCATCTTCTCCACCTTTTTGATAAGTTTGATTGATTCTTCATCAAGGTCGGAGGTGGAGGAGGAAGATTGATCATCATCACTTGATTCTTGTTCTTCATCATCATCATCCTCATCTTCTTCTTCTTCGCTTGAGGAGCTTGAGCTTGAGCTTGACTCAACTTTCTTGCCCTTCATCTTTTTCTTCTCGCTACAAGCGAGAGCTTTGCCTTTGCTTGATGAAGATGCTTCTCCTTGACCCATCTTACGTGACATTTCAAATGCCACTAGCTTGCCAATGACAATGCCCGGGGTCATGGTGCTCAAGTTCTCTATGTTGTGAAGGATGGTGATGATGCTAGCATATTTTTTTTGTGGTAGAACGGAGATGATCTTCCTCACGATGTCTGCATCATCTAGCTTTAATAATCCTATTGATGGAGCTCATTGATAATTAGATTCAAACGAGAATACATATCACGAACAAGCTCATCATCATTCATAGTAAAGGAATCATAGTTTTGCTTTGCTAGACAATGTTTTTGCTCACAGACATTGCTTGTGCCGTCATGGAGCTCTTTAAGTTTTAACCAAATTTCATGTGCCGTATTTAAAGTGAATACTTGGTTAAAAACATCCATACTAAGTGATTCAAACAAGCAATTTTTAGCTCTAGCATTGAAGTGCATTTCCTTTTCATCACTCTTTGTGGGTTTTTCGGGATTCTTGATGGGTTTCATCCCGTCACGAGTGACTCTCCATACACCCAAATCAACCGCCTCAAGGTGGCAAGCCATTCTAGCTTTATAGTATGGGAAGTTAGTGCCGTCAAATTGTGGAGGCCTAGCAGTATCCATCCCAACCACTCTACAAACGCGTCGGCTCAACGGCGGTTAAGCCAAGGGTCCAAATATGAGCCAACCGGCTCTGATACCAATTGAAGGGACCGTGACGCCTAAGAGGAGGGAGGGGTGAATTAGGCAACTTAAAAAACTAACTCTTAACTATGGCCTCTTTTTCTAACCCTAGCAAAACCTATACAATAGATAAGCTATCTAGATGTGCAACTATGGTTTTGCTAGTGAGTTGCTATCTCTACCACAAACGTAGTAAAGTAATCAATGTAAATGCGGAAGCTAAAGAGCAAGGTAGAGATATGCAAACTCCCATCGATGACTCCGGTATTTTTACCGAGGTATCGAGAAGCGCACAAGCTTCCCCCTAGTCCTCGTTGGAGCCCCTCGCAAGGAATCCCTCGCAAGGGCCAAGCTCCCGGTCGGGTCACTCCGTGGATAGCCTCGGGCCTTCCCCACGCGCAAGTGGGTCTCCAATGTGCCTCTCGGCAAGCCTCTCCCGAATGCTCCCCGCCGTCTTCACTATCAAGCTTCTGGCCGAAACACAGCGGGCCTTGTTCCCTCCGGTACACGGTGGCGGCCACACCACAAGCGCGGTTGGTGTGATCTCGCAAGACTTCAAGCCCCTCCGATGTACAACACTTGTGCTCGCAAGCACGGGGTGGCAAGAGGTATGCAAACCTCACTAAACACTAGGAAAACACCTAGAGCAAGCGCATAAGCGGTGGTATAATCAACCTAAGCACTTCGCAAAGCACTTATGCTAATCACCTAATAAAACAATAAGCACTATGCACGTGGAGATCACTAAAATGGTGTATCAATACTCTTGATATGTTTCCTCAGTTCCACACTTCTCAAATGGCTGGTTGGGGGTCTATTTATAAGCCCAACTGAGAAAGTAGCCGTTGGGGTCGAATTCCCGCGAAACTGCTACTCACCGGACGCTGAATCATCCTGACTAGACGCGTCCTGTCGTCTCGACCGTTGAGCCGGCAATACACTGATAGGACGCTGGCCAGCGTCCGGTCAACTACCACCGGACGTGTCCGGTTGCAGATATGCCGCTCTGGAACCTTTCTGTACTCGATCGGACGCTGCGTTCCAGCGTCCGGTCGGTTGCCGTTAGCGTTCGATCCTCGCGTCCGGTCGCCTGTCTGCCGAGCCACCGGTCCAGCGTCCGGTCACGCTTCCAGCGTCCGGTCCTTGCGTCCGGTCACCTCTGCGAGCTCGTTTCTTCATGATCTTGCGTACGGCTTGGTTCCTATCTTCATGCTTGGACTTTGCTTGATATCTTGGGTCTTTTCTTGTGCTCCTAAGGTCTTGCTTAAGGTGTTGATCATCGGATCATCATGTCGCCTTCGTCCAAGTCACGTCTTGCACCCTATTGAACTACAAAATAAACACTTGCAAATTCATTAGTCCAATTTGGTTGTGTTGGTCATCAAACACCAAAATCCAAAGTAAATGGGCCAAGGGTCCATTTTCCTTACAAAGGTAAGTCCTATGCCAGTGGGTCACCCAAGTCGATCGAATGGCCTAGGCCGCTGCTGAGAGATGGGTCACCCTTAATTTACGCATGTCTTCTCCTATTGGTTTTGCTATCGACTCCACGATCTCTAAGTGACGCTCGACCCTAGCAACGGCTAGGGGTTAGTCCTCACTCGGGGGCTAGTAAGAGTATGTCTATTCGGTAGACATTCTCCGTGCCCGATCCTTTTTCACGTTAAAAAACTAGAGGCAAGGTTTGCAAAAACAAACGCTGAGTAAAACTGGTCGAACCGTAAGAAACCTACGCCCCAGTGGCTATGACATTTTTGCTCTCCAGCGTGATCAGAGTTAGTTGCCTGCACTCCGAGCTTTAGCCTCCACCTTCCCAGGAAGGGTTTGGAGGGGCCCACCTATGGAATCTCCATCGAGGAGAGGCCAGTAGGTCACCCAAGTCGATCGGATGACTCGGGCCACTGCCAAGAGATGGGTAAGCAGCAGTGGGGGGCCCCATGCGGGTTATGCCGACTCCGTCATGAATGACGAACCTAGATTCTACTCAAACATATCCGATAAGAGCTCCCCGAACCCATCACTCGAGCCATCAAGGTAACTTTACCAACCCCCATTCTGCTTTTTCGGTGCATGATCATTCATTCATCCATTCCCATGCATGCTTTCATACATTCATTCATACATTCATCACATACATCCAAGCATCGCATATGCAATTATTGCATCACAATGCTTTGCGTTGCGTCACAAAGCGGTAGTCGTCTCATTCGATATGAGCAGCGACCGACCGAGGTTCGAAGGTAGGCCCATGAAGGGCTCGAGGCCGCCTCATGTCAAACAGAGCCAGGGGAGAAAGTGCAGATGAGCCCCATCAGCCTTTGCCCGACCTACTCAGAAGCAGACAGGGTCATCTCGACCTTCTCGTTCGATCCTAACCTCGAGCTATGCCCACAGAATCTCCATCGAGGAGAGGCCAATAGGCCACCTGAGTCGCTCTCCATAATGACTCGGGCATCTGCCGGGAGGCAGGTTAAGGAGCAGTGGAAAGCCACATGAGGGCTATGCCGACCCCGTCATGAATGACGAACCCAGATTCCACTCGGACATACCTATTTGCGAGCTCACCGAGCGCGGCACTCAATCCATTGAGGCAAGTGTCGTTAGCTCAACCCCTCTGGTTGCAAAAACCATGGATGGGGTGATGCATAAAACATGGCCAACACCCACCGAGCCCAATGGGGCTCAGGGGCTCAAGCCGCCCGACCCTAACTCGAGAATCTGACCGACCGAGGTTTGAAAGCCAGCCCGCGAAGGGCTTGAGGCCGCCTTGCATCAAACAGGGCTAGGGGAGAAAATGCAGATGAGCCCCAGCGGCCTTTGCCCGACTGCTCAGAAGCGGGCAGGGTCATCTTGACCTTCTCGTTCGATCCTAACCACAAGCCAATCCCATAAAATCTCCATCAAGGGGAGGCCAACGGGCCACCTGAGTTGGTCTCCGGAACAACTCAGATATCTGCCAGGAGGCAGGTTAAGGCGCAGTAAAAGGCCACATGAGGGCTATGCCGACCTCGTCATGAATGACGGCACTGGATCCCCCTCAGACATGCCCGTTAGCGAGCTCACCGAGTGCGTCACTCGAGCCATCGAGGCAAGTGACATTAGCTCAACCCCTCTGGTTGTGAAAACCACGGATGGGGTAACAATTGCAAAGATGAGCCGACGCTCAACCGTACACCCGCTACGCGTGGGGGCTTGAGGAAAGTTAGACTCGCAATGAGACCAAATGCGCGGTCACAGAATGATGGCTCAGATCCTAGGGAGGGGATACGTCTGAAAAACTAAAGAAAATGTTTCTAAAACAAGAGACGCTTTCTCCTACTAGTTTCGCTACCATCTCTCTCGATCTTTAGAGAAACCCAACCCCGACAACGGCAAGGGGTCGGGCCTCACTCAGGGGCTGATAAGGGTATATATATATACTCTTTCTAAAATAGTCATCGTGCTCGACCCCTTCCTCATGTTAAAAACCTAGAGGCAAGGTTTGTGGAAACGAACGACTGAGTAAGGCTAGTCAGACAGCAAGAAACCTACGCCCTAGCGGCTACGACAGTCTTGCTTACCTGCGTAATCAGAGTTTCTCACCCACACCTCGAGCTCTACGATCTTAACAATAGGAAGGGTCAGAACGCATTAACCCCTTTTTACACACAAAAAGGTAGAAAGAACAAATTTGTTCAAACAAAATAACAAGTTTGTTTAAACAAAGCACAAGGGTCAGAACTTGCCTGCTTATTACAAGAACGACTGCCCGACCTATTTAACTAACTAGCCCCTTCGAGGGAGAACTATGCCTTCTATCCTATCCGCCAAGTCCTATGAAAGGGGAGCCACCGCCGTTTCCATCTCCTCCAGCTCGTGGACTTCATAACTAGGCATGTAGTCGTGGCTCATCGTCTCTAGATCGATGATGTCCCCATAATAAGAACGAGCAATCATGAAGGATGGATTGACCCTGGTGTGAAGGGCATTCCTCTCAAGCTGGTGCACCCAGGCCGTAATCTCGATGACACAAGCCACGAGTGAGCTAGTCCCCTCTGACCGCACCACCTCAAGGTCATCGTAGAACAGTCGAGGGCGACGCTCAAGATACCAAGCTCGTCACTCTCCACCTAAAGTTTTCAACTTTCCTCAGTGACATCCACAGCCAGCTCGGTAGAAATGCTCTTGGCCTCTAGCTTTTGGGTCGTCTCCCTTTCGAGCTCGGCCTGGAGGGAGCCAACTTTATGTTGTGCGTCATCGCGGTCTTGGTAGGCCTAGTCACACTCTCAGAAAGCCTGGTCATGCTCCTAGCGAGCTGCACCATGTTCCGAGCAGAGCCACTCCGTGGTTTGTAATAGCTCATCTCGCTCCTTGTGCAGCAGAGCGACCGCCACGACATCTAGGCTCGCCCTTTTCTCCAAGGCCGCAAACTTCTACTTGGTCCCTAGCCTCAGATCCCTTTCTTTCCCAACCTCACTCAGAAGTTCAAGGATCCGCTGACAGGTTTTGACATCCTTCTTGAGCAACTCATCCTGCTCCTTCCTAACCCTAGCGGCTTCTTCATCATCCTCCCATGACCTCGCCAATAGGTCCTTAAACGCCTTCTTGGCCTCGTCAGCATCCCAATGGGCCTCATCCACCTGTGACTGAAGATTGGCCGCCTCCTCGGCAAGGGGAGTTAGCTCGATCACCCTCTACTGGGCAGCGGTGAGCTAAGCTATCACCTCCCCATGTAGCCACGCCTCCTCGACGAGGCGGTCCCTGGTTTCCTTCTGTTGATGAAGGAATCGGGATTCCCCTCGGCTGCGAGCTATGAGGGACTACAGGGAGACGATGACCAGGATACAAAAAGTATATAGAGGAAGAAAAGGGCAAGAAGCAGGACCAAACCATACCCAACCGAAGGGAACAACAACATTGCCCAATGAGCCCATGGCGTGGTCTAGGGCCTTGAGCACGGACACGATCCCTACATCGAGGTTCTCACGCTCCATGCTTTCTACAGCGTTGTCAAGGGTAAAAAGGGTCGATGCCGAATCCTGTGGATCCGTGCACTGGAGCAGGGGCTCGCCCCATGTGGGTGAGCCACTGCCCACCAACATTAGGGTTAGGGACAACTCTCTACCAGCCCCAAGCACCGTCGACACCTCTCGCCATGATGTTCCTACCGAGATGCCCCCTTCGGTGATGGAAGGGGCCAGCAGTGCGGGCGCGAACCTCTCTCCCAACACCATGAATCTCGAGGACCCCTCGATCGCATCCCCCTCTATCTGGCCCATGCCAGGCGCCGTCGCTTGGGTCACCGATGGCACGGGTCGCGCCAATGCCTCGGGCAACATTGCTATCGAGCCCAGCTATGACCCATCTGTCACGGCCACCGCCACCTCCACCTGTGTCGGTGGGGACACAACCGGTTGCATCACGCCCACCACGGTCAGTGCCACGAGTGTGGTCGGTAGCCCCATTTGCCCCATCATTGGCAGTGGTATCGCGGCCATCACTGGCTGCTCTGTGATGTCCGAAGGCAACCCTTGAATGCCCGCTTCCGCTCGTCCCTCCAAGGGCATAGGCGCCACCACGGGCAGTGCCCGACCAGCCAGCGACATAGTCACACTGGCACCACTCCCGTCCAAGATGGGCGTGACACCAGCCAACGGTCACCGCCCCGATTGGAGAGCAATGCTCTTCTTCATCGTTAGCACCAAGGGATTCCACTGCCTACCGACACTGCAAAGGATGAAAAACACAATTCATGATGAAATCTGACTAAAATAGGGAAAACAGATGAATCGATAACTCACCTCAGTGTCGTCGGCTGGCAGATGCGTTTGGGGGAAAAAACCCCTGACCCTTGCTCCGCCTCATCGAAATGAGGACGCTTCGAGCCTGCCTCCTGCTCCTAGGCAGAGGGGCTCGCCCTGGGTAGCTCCTAGGGCACGTTGGTGGAATGCCCTGCTCCCCTTAGCTCTTGGGGCATGACTGTAGGGCCACCCACCTCCGCTGGCACCTTGAGCATGACGGTAGAGCCACCTGCCTCTGTTGGCTCCTAGGGCAAGCTGATGGTACGTCCTGCCTCCACTGACTCCCCAAACATACCCTCCCCTCCATGGAACAGGAAGGGTCCTGACATCTATAAGGACAAACCGATGCCTGTCAGTGCATCCTCATTCTCTAGGTTGTCCCACTCGATATCGTTGGCTACCATTTCTTTTTCCTTGATCACCTCATCGTCGTCACCATCATCATCATCATTGTCGGTGTCCTCGTCTCATTCCTATGCCCATAGCTTCTGTTGCTTCTTCCTCTTCTTGTCCTCCTTGGCCTTCCTCAGCCGCTCACCCTCGGCAGCGAACCTGGGTGATCCATGAGGATGAGGTCCCTCAGCTGGTCCCGCCCCTCTCAAAGTTAGTCACGTGGGGTCAAGAAATCAATTGAAGAGAAGGTAGGAGAAAGGGAAACTTACGAAGACAACGTAGCCTGGCTCCGGCCGCATCAGAGGATGCCCCGGCACCAGGTAGATGAAGTCAAGGGCGGCACCTATGTCATCCCGCAAAGGTTCCATCGCCTCCTTGATGCGTTGCATGATCTTAGAGTTGGGGAGCATTCCCTCGGCGAGCATCGTTCCATCGAACAACGCCTCGGGCGCCATGGCGTATAGTCGGAGCGCACACGTCATCAACGGTGCCACCCTTCTCATGTGGTAGGCCTTGATGATGCCTGACCCTTTTAGGCCGTTCTCCTTTAGGATGTGGATGGCGGCGATGTGGTCTCAGATCATCTTCTCCACTGCTCTAGGACCTCTTTGATCAGGCGTCCGGTGAACTCTGATAGAGGGGTTGCGGCATCGTTCTTGAGGTAGAACCACTATGAGTGCCACCCCTTGTTGGACGTCGAGAGTCGCATGGATGGGTACTCACTGACCTGAGTGTTCCGAAGTTGGATGCTGGCGCACCCCATCGGCATGTGCAGCTCCTGCCTGCCGCCCTTCTCCCTCTTCCTCTGTAGGCTGACGGTGAAGAAATACCTCCACAAGTCAAAGTAGGGGCTGATCCCTAGGAATCCTTCGCACAACATGATGAACGCCACCATGTGCTGGATCCCGTTGGGATTGAGATGTTGTAGCTCAACCTTGTAGAAGTGCAGCAGCCCTCGGAGGAATTTGTGGGTGGGGGTCGCAAGCCCACACTCATGGAAGTAGGTGAATGACACCATGTAGCCGTCAGGCAGCGACAGTGAACCCTCATTGTCGGGCAGCAACCACTCCTTGGCCAAGGTCCACATGCGGAGAAGATCACGATGGACGAGGCCCTCCATGCGATGGAAGGTGATGTCAGAATGGCACCACAGATCCATTGGAGGTGGGAGTGGATGGATGCAAGCTCAACGGCGGCGGAGATGTGGAGGTAGGAAACCTAAGCGTTGGCGGCGATAGTGTTGCTGTGGAGGCAAGGATGCAGGCGTGCGTATGAAACCCGGAGGGCTAACTCTTTGGTTTTATAGGGGTGACGGGTGCGAGGAAACCAATCGCCCGCCTAGATCTCTTCACCTTCCACGACCTATCACCTCATCTCATCGTAGGGCGTGCACACGCAACCTATGGCCGTCCCCTCAAAAAACATGCCGAACATTTTGCCTCCCTGAATGGGCCACGGCCCATCACAGGTAAGAGGGATACAGAGCTAAAAATGCTCCTACGGCCCATCTAAGCCCAGGAGTTCGAAGGTTGGCCCACCGATGAGGTGGAAAGGGATGTGCCCACTAGCGTCCAGTACTTGGGCGCATGAGCACCATGAGCATCCCAGCCCATGTTCAAGCCTCGAGCAGATTCGATCCATGGTTTTTCCTCGAAGAAAGGCAGAGAGCCCTCACGACCGATCGAACAGACCTGAGAACTATATGGATTGACCGCTGAGAATCTAGAGTCGGTCACCAGCTAACCCAAGCTGGACTCCCATGAACAGGATGTCGGGGCCCCACTCGGACTAGCCCGTTAACAACTCACCGAGCACCATGGCTCGTCCATAGAGGAAAATCATGGCACGGCTCAGACCCTCCATTCTTATCGAAAAAAACACTTGAGGGAAGACGATCATAAAGATGAGTCGACCCTGCTACATGTGGGGACTCGAGGAAAGTTGGACATGCAAGGAGACCGAACGCACGGTCGTAGAACGACACACCCCCGTAGGGGTCAAAATTAGGAAAGACCTTTTTTGACCCACCAATTCTCACGACTATACCCCCGAGAGGCCCGATCACGACGAAAGGGAATCGCCATCCCTAGGACACGTCATGGGCGACAAGAAAAGGCCAAGGCTCTTAGAGTCCACCCATTCAGAAAAGCCTCCGAAGGAGTATTCTACTCCTTCGCAGGCTCAAGGGCTACTGTCGGGGACTAATACTAGGTCACCCAAAGAGGAGGAGCTAATGGTCATCAACATTGATTCAACTGAGCAGTCAAGAGCGAGCCTACAGCTCCAACAGACCCTAGGTGCGTGGGCTCCGCCTTGCCTAACCTTTGGGGGTGGGTGAAAGGTCCTAATGGCTAGAGGGGGGGTGAATAGCCTATTAAAAATTTCTACAACAACACTTCTATTTACACTAAATATGAGGCAAAGCAAGGGTTGCGCTAGCCTACTAAAAATGCAAGCCACCTACCACAATTCTGTTTATATAGTCTCTTTCCACACAATGGCTATGTCACTACACTAAGTTAGTGTACTCTCAAAGGCTAACTAAAGAGCCAGACTAACCAAACTAACAAGCTCTCACAACTAGCTATACTAAAGAGCTTGACAACTAGTTTGCGATAATGTAAAGAGAGAGAGAGCAAGATGGTTATACCACCGAGTCAAAGAATGAACCAATCAATCACAAGAATGAATACCAATAAAGACCAATCACCTCGGAATCAAATAATGACACAATGATTTTTTACCGAGGTTCACTTGCTTGCTGGCAAGCTAGTCCTCGTTGTGGCAATTCACTCACTTGGAGGTTCACACGCTAATTGGCATCACACGCCAAACCCTCAATAGGGTGCTGTAACACCTTTGGTGTTACATTATATATTTTTTGCTAAAACACTGCATGAGCATAATACTTGTGTGTAAATGTGTGTAATATAGGGTATAAATCAATGAACGACACTAGAAACGTTCATCTGAAACAAGAAACAAATGCTACATTTCATGTCGCTTTATATCATTTAGGGTTCTAAGTGAATTTTTATCGAACAAAAATGCTATAGAACGCCTATGCGAAACTTTGATAAAGTTCATAGTACGAACTTCATAGGCGGTGATAAAATACGTGTGGCCAAGGACAGGGTTCGCTAGCTAGTGTATCAAGTAGCTTGGAAAAGGAATTCGACGAGAAACCGTTTGAAGCTTAGTCATTTCGCGTAAGTCTGAAAATGGGTCGACGAAGCCATGTTCGATAATTTTTGTAGAACGATTGGGTTAAGAAGTGGCAAGATGTTTTGGCTTATTTCGATAGCCCCATGTACCATCTTGAGGATAAAATAACTAGTTTGGCTTTTGGATCATCGAATTGGTTTTTGTAGCAACTGTAAAAAGCGTGCATGACACGGTTTCTACCTCCGGGCGCAGTCACTGCCTCGGTTCGGCCTGGCACCGCCGCACTGGCCTGCCCAGCGCGCACTGCCGCACTGACCGCATTGCCACTGCCACGACTATGCATGCACGCCTGTGTGCATGGCCCCTACACTGCTGGCCATGGCCTCCTGCCGCCACGCTCTGGCGCGTAGCTCACACACGCCGCATGCGCCCAGTCGCGTTGCTTGCCCATCGTCGCCGCGCGCTGGCCATTCAGCCATCACTGCCGCCTGGACCACACCATTGTTGCCGCGCCTGTCTCGCACACACGTGCGCACTAGGGTCTAGCGGGCCTGGATGCTCTGCCTCCTCCATCACATCCGCCTACGCCCATTGCCCGCCGTCGCGTCTGCCAACATTTTTGGCTTGTCCAAACTGGTGTCGCCACTTGCCCAAGCACGCTCACGCGCACTGCCAGCCCTGCTACTGCTTCTGTTGACGTTTCGGCTGCACGCGCATGGGTTGGCCCCCTCTGGCCATCGCCTTCACGTTTGTACGTGAGGACACCCCACATTTTTGTCGCGTCGCCTGGAGGATCACTGGCCGGCCGTGCCACGCCAAGGCCTAACTCACTGAGCTGGTCCCCTCTTGCAATTGCCCATGTTTGGAGGACGAGTGGGGGTACAGCTTCGTGCCTAACTTGCCCTAGGTGGTAGTATGGTGTCGGGCGCCAATTTAAGTTTTCTCCGTTGACACCATTAAGCCGAACGCAGTCGCCCCTCAAATTGGCCGAGTGTAGTACATCTCTTTCCAATTCACCATGCACCCAAATAGCTAGGGTAGTTAGCTTCCGATTGGAGTCATCTTGAGGTAATAGGGAGAATTTTCCCCTCAGTGGTCCACCATAGCCGGCGAGGTGAGCGCTCGACTAGGGCGATGCTCCTTGCTCTTTTGCCTCAATCGAACAGGGCTATTGCCTCACCTTGACTTGTTTGCCTTGCCCGTGCAGTGGCTTCATCGACGGAGCAGCAGGGCGTTGGGAATGCCTTCACCGTGGCCGGCGTGAACCAGAGCAACCTCACGCACATGGCCAGCCCATTGTCGTTCCTCGTGACTTCGCCCAACCCATCCATCATGTCTCTGGTGAGGCCCTCTTTCTCCTAGGATAGGTGATTGAGCCGATTAGGGGCAAGGTCATCTTGGACACATTAGCTGCCACCGGCGAGCTGGCTTCGATGTTGTTCCTATGGCCAGCTCGATTAGCCCTGATAGTGATTCAATTAGGGCTTCAAGGTGGTTGCTCTTAGCCTGTAGATGGTTACTGGGTAGCAGTAGAAGCATGGTGTTAGGCGATTTCGCCGGCGTCGGGTTGCCGCGGCTAGACCCCGCTGCGGCGCGTGGCCACGCCTGCATGATGCGCCATTCTTGGCGTTTGTTGCCTCAATCTATTACGCGTTGCGCGTAGAGGCTCATGGGGGTGCTGGTTGGTGCCAGAGAGGTCTGTGCTCACCGGTGTTTGGCCAGCGAGGCCGCGACCTCTGTTAGTTCGGCCAGGGACTTTGTAAAGCGTGAATTCGAATAGAAGCAGGGTTCTAGATGCGAAGCCAGTGACTCATTTAAATAGTGCTCGGGTTAGCTTCACGAATAGGAGAAATAACAGGGACTCATTTGCAAAAGTGCCAGCCGCGCATGGGTCTCCCCGTGTTGGGCCATGGTCGAAGGAATGGGCCACCACGTGGGCCGTGCTGGTGCGCGCGCGGGTCGCTATGGTGGGCCGAGCCACGTCGCGAGTTGGGCCACGATAGGGCAGGCCTTAGTGTCCGCATCACCCGCCCCCTCTATCGCCACAGAGGTCAGCGCCGCTTGAGGTCGGCGCGGGGATGTCCCGGTCTCTGGTTCAGGTGGCTGCCCTCGATGAAGTGGCAGAGGAGAGGGAATGGGGGAGCATCCACACTGAGGTTGGGGATGCGGTTCATGCCCTAACCACCATGCTGAGCTCGATGCGCGACATTGTCGCTCTAGTTGGCTAGGTATGATATGACCATGCTTCCGACCTCATGTTCTCTTCCTATGCCTCTAAGTCTTGTCTTCTTCGCAGATCCTTATGGATCGCATTGCTGAGGAGACGCAGTGTAGTGAGGGGCTGGCCGCATAGCTTGTTGCCGCCCATCGGGAGGTGGCTGAGCTTGCCCCTACCGCCTAGGAGGTGGCTGACCTCCAAGTCAGGGAGAAGGACGCTCATGACGATGCCCATGAGGCCGAGGAGAAGCTCACGGCCTTGATCAAGAAGGCATGCACGGACACCATGGAGGCTGAACGGCTATGGAAGGAGTGGGACGATTTGCTATGGGGACTGAGCTGGCTCACCAGGAGCACGTCGACGATCAGCAGCGGATCGACCACCTCAAGGGTGAGCTTTAGAGGGAGAGGGACCTGAAGGTTGTAGCCGAGGGCGTGTCCGCTAGGCTCACCGTGAAGGTCAGTCAGCGCCAAGAAGAGGTCCGGCGCCAAGAGGCTGAGGTGACCCTATAGCGCAATGAGGTGTGCAGGCTTTGGGCAGACGTGGACGGTAAGTCTCTGGTTTCCCTTGCTGTCTTTCTCCCTAGAATCTACGGTAAGCCTTTTGACATGGTCGATACATGACTTGGGTAGGTCTCGACAACAAGCTTGGGGCAGAGGTGGTGAAGAGCCATGGCCTAGAGAAGGAGCTCAGCGAAGTGAAGGACACCCTCTAGAAGGAGAGCAACGAACATGACAACCTGCGCATCGTCGTCCAGCTGGTCTGCGATGAGCTCGAGCTAGCCCCTGAGCTAGAGACAAGCTCGCTCGTGGTTCACGCCACCCAGATCATGGACCAGGCATGTGATATGGCAAGGAGCGTGCTTCGCTTTGGCGTTCACCGATTGTTAGGTTCATAAACCTAGGGTCCCCAATGGACCCGCTTCCCTACAAAACTCGGCCTAGCAGGTGGCGCAGCGACAGCACGCACCTAGGCTGGCCTAGATACACTATGACAGGCCAAGACTATGATCCGGTCCCCGACTGGCACCTTTGGCCAGGAGATATGGTCGAAGCCCCGACCAGAAGGTCTAGCCGTGGTGGGATCACAGTTCGACTCCGACCCCGTTTCTCTAACCGAGGATACACCGGACCTCTGCTCGCTTCTCTTTCTCGACCAACATGATTAGGGCTGACTGGGAACAACCAATCGAGGACGCCCACTCGGTGTGGGCCTGGGGAGCAGGCAGAATAGATAAGGTAAGGCGCTCAAGTCAACAGCAACATCGAGGACCATACCCTGCCATGCCATGTGCACCTATAGGACGGTGCCGTTGGGCCATGTCAGACAGACATTGTACAGCCTGCTAGACACGTCGGAGCATAAACAGTATTATGGGCGTCATCGTTTGCCATACCAGGCAGACACTATACAGCCCGCCAGACATGTCAGAGCATAAACAATATTGTGGGCGCCGTCATTTGCCATACTAGGCAAACATTGTGCAGCCTGCTAGATACAACAGAGCATGAATAGTAAGGTGGGTGATGCTAGCCATCCCATACCCAATGGCGTGGGCAACAAGACTAGGCAGCGCCCGTATACACTCTCTCTTTCTCTCTGACTTGTAAGGTCATCCCCTTCAACTATAAGAGGGGATGCGCTCTCTCAAAAAATACGACGACCCGAGGACCCGACTACTCGATGACTCTATGACTCGACGGCTACACAGGCTACCAAACATGGTCTCAACAGTCTCAACAGCTGACAAGCTCGGGCACACAGAGACACACATAGAGCACACGCTCCGACACTTAGCATACATTTTAGCCCCGATCACTTTCTTCCACTTGGGCTAGAGTCTGACCGGGCCTTTTACACCCCCACTTTATTCCTCGCTCGTTTGTAACCCCACAACAAACTTCAAGCACCTAGGCTCAAGAATAAAGCCACCAATCGACCTCAATTGGATATAGGGCCCGTTGCCTGAACCAGTATAAATCTTGTGTCATTGAGTGCTAGGCCACATCCGATCACAATGCACGATAAAACTACAAATATTTACTTGTTGGACACATTTCGCACCGACACCGATCGTTCGCGATCGCCCATTCTCATTACGTGAACATCGATCTGGCGATGATGAGTCAAGGCTTCGCGCCCGTCTATACCGACGTCGAGCTGGACGACACCGAGAAGGAGGTGGCCCCCCTGGCGCATGACCTTTCTGCCAAGATAGAAGATGAAATCATTCCCTCGAGGGGTTAGTTGAGTCAGATAGGTCAGGCGGTGCACTTGTAATAAGTGGACAAGTTCCAACCCTTCTGTTTCGTCTAAACAAGCTTGTTCTTAAGTTTTGTTTGAACAAATTTGTTCTTTCTCCCTTTTTATGTGTAAAAAGGGTTAATGCATTTCGACCCTTCCTGTTGTTAAGACCGTAGAGCTCGAGGTGTAGGCAGAAAACTCTGGTCACGCTGGTAAGCAAGAGTGCCATAGCCGCTGGGGCGTAGGTTTCTTGCAGTCCGACCAGTTTTACTCGGCGTTCATTTTCGCAAACCTTGCCTCTAGGTTTTTAACGTGAGAAAGGGTCGGGCACGGCGACTATTTTAGAAAGGGTATATATATACCCTTATCAGCCCCCAAGTGAGACCCGACCCCTTGCCATCGTCGGGGTTAGATTTCACTAAAGATCGAGGAGACGATAGCGAAACTGGTAGGAGAAAGCATTTTTTGTTTTACAAACATCGTTCTACGATAGCGCATTCGGTCTCCTTATGAGTCCAACTTCCCTCAAGCCCCCGCACGTTGCAGGGGTCCGATTGAGGGGTCAGCTCGTCTTTGTGATCGTCACCCCGTCCGCGGTTTTCGCAACCGGAGGGGCTGAGCTAACATCACTTGCCTCGATGGCTCGAGTGTCGTGCTCGGTGAGCTCGCTAACGGGCATGTCCGAGTGGAATCCGGGTCTATCATTCTTAACGGGGTCGGCATAGCCCTCATGTGGCATTCCACTGCTCCTTAACCCGCCTCTCGATAGATGCCCGAATTGTTCTAGAGACCAAGTCAGGTGTCCTGCTAGCCTCCCCTCGATGAAGATTCTATGGGCATGGCTCGAGGTTAGGATCGGACAAGAAGGTCGAGATGACCCTGTTCGCTTTTGAGTGGGTCAGGCAAAGGCCGCTGGGGCTCATTTGCATTTTCTCCCCTGGCTCTTTTTTATGTGAGGCGGCCTTAAGCCCTTCGTGGGTCGGCCTTCGAACCCCGGTCGGTCGCCGCTCATGTTGGATCAGACGACTACCACTTTGTGACGTGACGCGAAGTGTTGTGATGCAATAATTGCACATGCGATGCTTGGATGTATGAGAATGGATGAATGAATGCTCATGCACTAGAAAAGTAAAGTGGGGGTTGGTAAAGTTACCTTGATGGCTCAAGGGACGGGTTCGGGGAGATCTTATCGGATATGTCCGAGTGAAATCCAGGTCCATCGTTCATGATAGAGTCGGCATAACCCGCATGGGGCATCCTTCTGCTCCTTACCCGTCTCTCGGCAGCGGCCCGAGCCATCCGATCGACTTGGGTGACCCACTGGCCTATCCTCGATGGAGATTCCACCGGTGGGCCCCTCCAAACCCTTCCTGGGAAGGCAAAGGCTAAAGCTCAGGGTGTGGGCAAAAAAACTCTGATCACGCTGGTGAGCAAAAACATCGTAGCCGTTGGGACGTAGGTTTCTTACAGTCCGACCAGTTTTACTCAGCGTTTGTTTTTTGCAAACCTTGCCCTTACATTTTTAACGTGTGAAAGGGTTGGGCACGATGACTTTTTAGAAAGGATATATATACCCTTATCTGGCCCCTCCAAACCCTTCCTAGGAAGGCGAAGGCAAAAGCTCGGGGTGCGGGCAAAAAAACTCTGATCACGCTGGTGAGCAAAAACGTCATAGCCGTTGGGACGTAGGTTTCTTGCGGTCCGATCAGTTTTACTCAATGTTTGTTTCCGCAAACCTTACCTTTTCGTTTTTAATGTGAGAAAGGGTCGGGTACGGTGACTATTTCAGAAAGGATATATATACCCTTATCAGCCCCCGAGTGAGGTCTAACCCTTTGTCGTTGCCGGGGTTAGGTTTCACTAAAGATCGAGGAGACGATAGCGAAACCGATAAGAGCAAGCATGCGTAGATTTAAGGGTAAAAGCGACATAGTTGTTCGATGTTCCAGGCGTTGACGGAGACTTCGCCATCGATGGTCTTGAGCTTATAGGTGCCTGGTCTGAGCACCTCCACGACGACGTACGGTCCCTCCCACGGTGGAGAGAGCTTGTGGAGATTCTTATTGCTCTGGACAAGGCAGAGCACTAGGTCCTCGACGTTAAACGCCCAACCCCGCACTCGACGGCTGTGGTACCGGCGTAACGCTTGCTGGTACTTGGCCGAGCAGAGGAGGGCAACGTCACGCGCTTCATCTAGCTAGTCCATGGCATCCTCAAGGGACGCCTTGGCTCCCTGTTCATCATACGCCCTGACCCTCGGCGCTCCATAATCGAGGTCGGTTGGGAGGATAGCCTTAGAACCGTAGACCATGAAGAATGGCGTGTAGCTGGTGGCCCGACTGGGGGTCGTCCTCATGCTCCAGAGCACCACGAGAAGCTCCGCGACCCATCGTCTGCCAAACTTGTTCAACCGGTTGAAGATCCTCGACTTGAGGCCTTATAGGATCATGCCATTCACCTGCCCGTTCATGCGGGGGTGCACCACGGCGGTCCAATCGACGCGGATGTGGTATTCATCGCAGAATCAGAGGAACTTATTCCCGGTGAACTACGTGGCGTTGCCTGTTATAATAGAGTTCGGGCCACCAAAGCAATGGACGATGTCAAGGAAGAACAGCACGGCTTGCTCGGACTTGATCGCAGAGATCGGTCGAGCCTCTATCCACTTTGTAAACTTGTCTACGGCGACAAGCAAGTGCATATAGCCCCCGGGCTCGCTCTTGAGAGGTCCGACCAGATCAGGCCCCCAGACCACGAATGGCCATGTGATGGGGATCGTTTGGAGTGCTTGGGCCGACAGGTGGATCTGCCAAGCGTAGTATTGACATCCTTCATAGGTGCGCATAATCTATTCAGCATTGGCTACTGCGGTCGGCCAGTAGAAGCCCTGTTGGAACACATTTCCAACTAGGGTTCTAGCTATGGCATGGTGCCCGCAGATCCCACCGTGGAAATCACCCAGCAACTGCTTCCCTTGTTCGATGGGGATGCAGCGCTACAAGACCCCAGTGTGGCTTTGCCTGTAGAGCTCGCCCTCAATAATGACAAAGGACTTGGCACGACGCGTGAGCCATTGAGCCTCCGTTTTGTCCGTTGGCAGCGCCTCACGGAGGAGGTAGTCGAGGTAAGGTGTCCTCCAGTCGGCCAGAGGGTTGGGCTCTGTCGCTGGATCCTCATCAAGCTCCATGACTTTGGGGTTGGATGGAGCCGCCGGCTGGTTAGCCCCTGAGCCTAGGGTAGGCGGCCTTGGGGTCGGGCGAGACCTTTTAATACGTCTTGCTCCATCCAGAGAAGTCAGCGTGGGTGCTAACCTCCTTGCTTTGGGTATCCCTAATATCGATACCTGACACGTATGTTTCAAGTGTTTCATCTGGATGTTGCATATATTTTGCAATGGCTACACACGTGTTTTCTGGTGTTTCAGATGTATGTTGCAAGTGTTTCAATTGTTTCAGACGTATGTTACGAGTCTTTCATCTGGATATTACAAAAATAGATCTGGTGTTACACATGTTGCAATGGGACCCACCTGCCATCGTGCATACGCGTGGGAAGAGAAGGGATGAAAAGCGATGCGGTGGCGAGCCAGGAAGTGGAGGGGGATGGCGGCAGGGGCACGGGCGGTCCCTGCCTATGCGTGCAGCAGGGCACAGGCGCGAGCTGTCCCCTTTGTTACGGGTGGAACCAGATAACTTTACAGGCTGGGTGGGACTTATGGGTGGAACCAAATAACTTTACAAGCTAGGTGGGAGCTGCGTTTGGATGCCTCTTGGGTCCGATTACAACATGTGCAACACCAGGATCCTGGGTCCGATTACAACATGTGCAACACCGTCTCCCATTATTTTAAAGGGATATTGTGAAGAGAAGACGAGGAGGTGGAGCCGTGGCGGAAGACCTGCAGACTCCAACTATTATTCAGTTTACACACCAGGATTGGAAATAGAAGGCGTCTCCTATGCTACTAAGGTGGGGATGCTTCGGCTCTTTAGCTGCACTTGCTTGACAGAAAGTAATGTACTTGTGATGACGTGGCTTTACCATATTATATAGAAATTTGTTAGTGATTTTCTCCTATCTAGGTATAGAAGATACAAGATAAGGCCTTTTTAAGGCTAGTTTTAGACTAGAATACCACCGTAAAACACAGGTCTGTAAAATTATACACATTGGATTGAAAAATGTTGCTTGGATGGCTGGTTAACCTACTAAAATTACAAGTGTTATAGGCTGCTACAACCGGAAAAATATGACAACCTCCTGTCGTGAAATGTCACAGGAACGACCCGCCTTCCCGTGCGCAGCAACAACGATCCTCGTCTTCCCATGCGCGGTACCCGTCCACTCCATGCCTCTCTAACGTCGTGGCCACCGACCCCACCACCTCTCTTCTCTCAGTAGCGAATGCTTCCCACGTTGCATTCGTGGTCGCCACTATGCTCGCCCTTCATCACTGGCAGCAAGAAGACATCCCAAACATCTGTTTGCACTAACAAAACAATCAAGAGTCAAATCTAGGCCTACTACACTCATGAATCCATGCCTAGATCCACCATCCATGTCAAGTGCGGCCACGAAGTTGTGCTGGCGAGCCCACGGGGAGCTCATTCTTGGGACCAGGAAGCTTGGGCTTGATGATATGGAGCTCAATTTAGGTATGGCAGCACTAACGCTCAGACATCTGCGTCCTCCCGGACGCCCGCGACTTCTCTGCCCCGTTCGTTCGGATTCACGTACCGCCCGCACCAACTCCGTTTCCCACGCTCGCATTCGAACTACTCGCTTCAGATCTGCTGCCCACGCTGCCCGGAAGACTCGCCCCCGCCTCTTCCACAACAGCACCGCGCGGCGAGTGCCTCCTCCCCACATTGCCGACGGCGGCCTGCGCCTCCTCCACTCGTCGATGGCCATGACTTGGTCCTGCCCACCCCGATGGACACCAACGCCAGCAGTTTGCATTTGCAACATGAAACACTTGAATGCAACATATATTTGAAACATATGAAACATTTGGGACGTATGCTTACAACATGTGTGAAACATATGCAATATCCAGATAAAACAATTACAACATAATAAAACACTTACTGCAACATAAGACTAAAATAGCTGAAACATTTCGTACATATTGTTGCAACATATGTGTGAACATACGCAACATCTAGATGAAAAATGATTGCAACATACGTCTGAAAACAAATGGAACATTTTGAACAAATGCTTACAACATGCTTTTGAAACACTTGCAATATATGCAACATGTGCAACATCCCCCGATCTACTTTTGCAACATCCATAACAAACAACTGCAACATACCTTTGAAATGATTGAAACACCTGAAACATACATTTGCATCATAGGAGAGGAGAAGCCTGGGCCGATCGATTCCAGTTGTCGGGGTCGGAGACGACGACGAGCGATGGTGCACGAGCACCACTGCCACCAGTACCGGGCTTAGCTCGGCGGTGACGGTGGGAGATGGGGGGCGAGGAGCGCCATGGCCATCGGTGTGCGGGGAGCTCGGTCGCCGGGATGAGGGAGGGCGCCCCCAAGGTGGGGAGGGCATCGTGCCGAGGTGGAGGAGAGCCGTCCACTCCCATGCAACACTACCGCGCCACCTCCATGGATCTCGCCGGATGCGAGTAGATCTCGCTCGTGCTCCATAGATCTCATAGGGGTGGGGGGAGAGGGCCATCAGATCTGCATGCATTAGGGGCTCCAGCTGGGGGAGGACACCGAGCATTGGTGCGCTACGACAGGGGATGAGAAGCGCAGAAGGGGTAAGGGCAGGAGTAGAGCAGACAAAGACATGCGGAAGTTGATTTTGTGTTTTTAGGCTAGCGGCGCATGCGGCAGTGAGTGAAGCGAGGCATCACGAACGCCTTAATGGTAGCATTAGCAGGGAGTTTGATTGTGGTGATTCCACACCACCTTCGTCGAGTACTATTCCCTCTGTCCTGTAATATAATACATTTTAAGAATTTTAAGACAAACTAAAATAGATCATAAAAGATGTGTGTACTATTATTTTATCTCCTAATCAGACACTATCGTCAATGTGATTAATGATGATTGGTCGGTAAATGAAAAGTAATTAATGTAAAATTGATTTTTGTTTTCTAAGATGCATTATATTTAAGGATATTTTAAATGCTAGAATACAATATATTATAGGACGGAGGGAGGTCATCGACTCAGAATTGCTGATCCTCGAGCTTGAGCCGGTATCTCATCACCAGATTCGACGAATCCGCGGTGGATGTCCACCATCTAACTCACTTCTCACTTCTCACATGTTCAGAGAATGAAAAGCCTGTTCGCTGCGGTTTCAAGCCGCAGCCGCTGCCAACAGGCCCGAAATACGTGAGAAAGTCAAGAACATTGAAAGTTGCATAATTCAAAACAGCACAAAACCGGATCACAGCCAAGTCTTCAAACCGAGTTTGCGAGCTGAAAGTTCAAATTTAGAAGGTTTTAAAAACTGACACCTGCAATTTCCCACGAGTTCCCAAAAAGTATTGATTACAATGAAGCGACTTTCATACCCTTCTAGATGAGCTTTCTACGAATTAAGTCAAAGAAAATTAGACAAGTTTCAGGCAATTTTCAAAAGGTGGAAAAAATACACGAGCCATGGAACATAATTTTTCAGAAATTTTGCCATGAAATAAAGTGACTACTTGCCCTTGCACAACTCCAAGGCCACAACATGTCTGCTGGCTAGTTCTCAAGAAACTGGGGGGTTTATTAACAAACGGGTTTCTGTCAGTCACAAGTTGCAAAATGGGGGGAAACTATTTCATATTTTCGTAGCCCGCACCAGCTCTTATGCGAAATCGACTATAGCTTATCGCGGGCAAATGAGTCACTTACATATATCAGCCATCTGACTGCTTGTGTATCGAAAAATAGCACTCAAACTGTGCCGAAGCCCTCTGTATCCAACACAATTTAGATCATTCCCTCGTGAAGATTGACAGCCCAGACAAACCTAGCTTACCATAAAGCATCCACGACTTTCTGCATCTGGGCATAAAATTAGCGAACAGGTGAAGAGAAGAAAATGACCAGTGAATACACAAGAAATCCAGCCAGAAGGATCCCTCCATAGACAAAAGCCTGGGATGACTGCTTTGGATGACTATATTCAATGCTACAGCATTTCATCCTGTCTCTCTCGTTAGCTAGAACACGTTCCACATACCTGTCAAGAGAAAAAAAAAAGGGTAAAAATGATTCGAATGAAACAGAATGAAAACAGCAAGTTTCAAAAAGACAGCCAAAAAGAGTAGCCAGGTGCAAATGAGCAAATCTAGCATCTCTGTATAAACATACTGTTGTGTAAATATAGTGCTTTGCAGGATGTCGGTACTGTTTTGATATGCATCCACCAGCCGGTGGTCATACAGCAAGGAAGACAAGTCCACGAGTTGCCCTTCAAGTTTCTACAAGGGCATCATAGATTAAGGAAAATCAGAACATATATATGCATCTTTCATCATGAAAGTACACTTATGCAATATATGAGATATATACTTACATCCAGGTACTCTTCTAACTTCTCAACAAGATCATGGGGGAAAGGCTCCGGAAGAGTGGTTACCTTCTTATAGAATTTCTCTACCCATAACTCAGTGGTGGACTTGTTTTTATTACCTTTCACAAGTTCTCCTAATGGCGTCTTAAGATGCTCTGATGCAAAAGATTGGACAAACTGCACCAGACCAGAGATAGTAGTTATACTTTCTGTGCAATTGAGGAAATAGGTGAATAAATGTACGCTGAATTGCACGTAGGACCTCTGATGTGTCTCTTATTTTGCGAAGAGCAGCATCGACTTGAGCATAAATTGTAGTTCTCTACACACATTAAAACATGGGTTACATAGTGGTAGTGGATATGAAAGCACAGAAAAAAAAATTATGCCATTGAAATATCAACAAACTAAAAAATTATGCGACGACAGTACCAAGATTTCTTGGATTTGGATAATTGGATGCATTGCATAGCCATGTTATGTTGATCCAAAAATTTGAAACTGGCAAAACTCGGACACAAGCAATTGGGACATAGTTTGATCTCTTCTTCTTTTTTGGGTCAGTTTGCATACCTATGCACTGTGCAAACCATAGGAAGCATGAACAGCTTTTGTACTTTAAACCTCACTTAAAAATAGGAAGCATTGACCACCCTCGCTCCCTGCCTGCTCATTGTACATTTCATAGAAATGAAAAATTATTGCTGATAACATTACCAGTGCTACATCCTGGAGAATTTGACTGATCTGGGAGGAGTTTGAGAATGGCCCAAACGGATGACAGCCTGCAGCCCACAGCCAGTTCACTACATGTCTTTCATGAATACGTGATGCCCTTTCATATGGTGCACTCAGACCGCCAACTGCTGACGCCAGACCAGCCAAGATGTGGCGCTGTGCGAGAGACGGAAGAACAAACTGCCTAGTCGTTTCTGACACATAGCTGTGACAGCAAATGGATGATATAAAGAATTAAATATAGAAGTAACTTGAGCAATGCAGTACATACAAGAATTCATGAAATATCTTTGCCTGACAGAAACACAAAAATACCTTAGAGGAATCTTTTCATTGTTATGCTCAAGCACAATAACAACATCTTTACTTGCCCAAACAAGACTTTCCTCTTCCATGAGAAGTTCAGCATCGACATCGGCCAGTGATAATACAAAACTGAAGGGTTATTAAGAAAAAGGGTCAAATTTTAGATCATTGTCAGAATTAAATTTTGAGGCATGATAGATTTATTTTGTAACCATGTTCTGCTAGAGATGGAGAGATAGAGGGGGAAGAGGCGCCTGCCCATGCAAGTGAAGCTTACACTGGGATCACTCTGGTCCCATAAGTTCTGTACAGACTTCCATGTTTCTTCTTTCCAGTTCCTCTCCTTTCTTTCTTATTTTTGGGCATGTAAGATTCCCACAAGGGCTTGTGCTTAATAGAATCTTTTACATCATCTTCTCCATCGGTCCAATGCTGTAGCCAATGCCAAAAAATCACAATAAAAAAATCCATAAGACCACTCATATAAATAAAAGTAGGAAAATATTTAGTATAGAGGCTCATGAAACAGATGCTAGCTTGCAGGATATATCAGACAGAACATATTATGCACCTGCTTTAGGAAGAATCTACTTGAGAGAGAAGGATTTGCAACTTCTAATAAACCAGCAGACAGCACATCAGCAGACCGCTCCATTTCCTGTATATGTCGAGAGCACATCATTGCAATGCTGCATTCAAAATTTAAGACAAGAAGAAATTTAGACCGATCTTTACAATTCTCCTACTCTGCACCATCTTGAAACTGAGTTTTACTTCAAGAAACTCAGTAACACATCCATTTGATGATGGCCTTTTACATTTGGTGAGAACATGTCTGTTATTTGCACTTGATTCAATCCTTTCCCATTACAAAAGTATATAATCAGGAGATGAAGATTATGAATCATACAATTGTACTTTTTTATCCTTAAGGCATGATTAAACAGCTATATGATAGATGGCAGGTCAGGTGAATCCAAGCCTACTTCTTTTTTAACGTAAATCCAAGCCTACTTCTCTGTGTGCCAAATTCTCATTTAGACATTAGTATATGCAAAATGTGAAAATTGGACAATGTAAAAAATATAAAGACTGCCAGAAGTGTCCATTTTGTTTAAGCATACAGAAAGCATACAAAACCTGCAGGTATGTGCACTAGCAACGATTGCAAATTTCTTCTGCAGTTCAAACATGATCACTTGGATAAAGCCAAAATCCAACAGACCTCTTTAAGTATTGCTCCATCCAAGTAAGTTTTGGTACGGACATGAAATCGGCCATCACTCTTTGTTTCATGAAGAGAATGGCTACGTGTTGCTTTGGAAACTGCAACAGCTAACTTTTCGTGTTGGTGCAGCGCATGCGAACCTGAAATTATTATTACCTCCTGACCAGGGTGGACCATCTTTTTAACCTGAAAAATGTGAACTTCTAAGAAAATGTGGAGGATGCATAATGGCATGTAATAATCCAGGTCACAAGTTGAAAGAAAATAGACTATATATAATATATGGATCCTAATCAACAAACCATATGTGGTTCTTTGCTGTACAAAACCAGCAAAAACATAATTTGTCCAGGATATGTCGCGTAGGTTAAGCCATCTAATTGTACTGATATTCTTTTTCAGCTAAGGGGTCGTTTGGCAGCGCTCCTTGGAGCAGATTCTCCACGAGAATCACTCCTCAATCAAACAGCAAAATCCCACACAGATTCTGGTGGGGAGCAGAAAATAATCACTTCTCCATTTACACTGGAAGCGGTGGGAGGTAAAAACCGCTCCATTCTCACCTGCTCCCCACCTTGGTCCCCCACCAGAATCAACTTGAATCACTCCAACAGAATCAAGGAGCTGGATCCAAGGATCAGGGAGTGAAGCTCTACCAAACAGGCCCTAATATGCACTAATTTGACAGACTAGCTCATAATCTGGTTAATTTTAACAAGATAGCAACTCGAGCACAGATTGTTACTATACACTCTCCTAAAGGATAATGCATATGGTAATTAGATAGACAGAGGAAAACAATTTAACAATTTATTGCATTTGCCACAAAACATTGTTCCTTGTAACTGGTAAGTCGTTTTGATGATGAAAAACTGTTCGCATATGGATTTGAAGCAGCAAAGCTGATTGATAGTAAACTATGCTGGAATTAACACTAATTGCAAGTTGTGCTAGCAGAGCATCTGTGTTCCCTATTCAGGACTAGTTTTGATGTCCCAAATAAATAGTCTTTAGTCTTAACTAGTACACTGGCAAGGCAACCATGAACCCATGTAGCTTCAGAAACATAAAAACTCATACAAGAAAAGTCAACTAACCTCCCTTTCTATAGCTTGAACATCTATGCTATAGTTATGGCCTTCTTGAAGAATGTTGTACCTATTGTGGTTCTGTAGCACAATAATAGGTACAAGCAACCTCACTGCCATGTCAACAGTTTCGAATCTGGAATGCAAAAAAAAAAAAAAGGGTAACATTAGAATAATTAAAAAAAGAAGAAGAATTCATGACATCTAAAACATAGGTTGAGCTAGAATGCTAGATATCATGTATCGCATGACCAACATAATCTAGAAATGCCTTGAGTTAGCATAAGTTGTAATTCATCTATAACTTGTTCATTTTTTGTCCTTATTTGCAAAGTTAGCTATCATTTGTTGTCCTTTTTTGCAAAGTTAGAGGCATTGATGGAAGACAAATATAAAACGCCAATCTGTAATTCATTAGGTTAGGTGATAAGTTGTTAGACATTGAGTACAATCATACAAGACAGAGTGACTAGTTAGCCAGGACGTTAACAGACAAAGATATGCATGAGGAACTAAAGACGATTGGCCATACACAGGTACCAAGGTAGCATCACATGTTTCCAATAAAAACGCTGAAAAGTGAACAATACAAATACCAACTGCTTGCTGTGAATACTTCATCCGATCAAGATAAAATATTCTGACAGTTTCAAATAATGAAGAAACTTTGAATGAAGCAAGGTATTTCTACTTTCTGAAAATACCTTATATCAGGAGCTATCACATGCTCAATGGTAGTTGAAATTAAACCTCCGAGCTGCCCAATGAAAATATCTTGCGTTGAACTAGCACTTGGGGCAGCAAGTCCTCTTGGGAAGATTATTTGTGATAGCCGTGGCATTGACCTATAGCTGACACTGCCTTCTTCAGTTTCTATTTTCCCATATGTACAAGGGCCTGCTGAAAGATCTACTACAACAAATCTGCAGAGGCCAATCCAGTGGGAGTTTAGAGCACAAATAACTTAAAGCTGCCTGAGCAATTGAAGTGCATCATAAAAGAAAACAACTCCAAAGTGCAATGAATAATGGTCTGGTACGGCAGCTCTACACAAGCATTCCTTATGGACAAGGTCATACACTTGAAATTATCTATGGCATGCAAGTAAACAAATCATAAAACCCGTGTCAATTTTTTTTCCTTGTTCAAATCTCGACCTTATCCCATATAGTGGAAGCCATCATTGCTTCCTCCTTTCTCTGCACAGTTCTAAGTCTCTCGGTTTACCTATCCGTTATAATTGTTGGCACATGGTAACGACCAAATAACACAAAATATATCTGAATTTCAGCTAGATTTACAGGCAGTTAAATATGCAAAATACATGACTTTATAAAGTAATCATGGAAAACAATCATCTAAATATTATTTCCTCTACATAGCTGAGTACACTGATGGGAATGACTACAAGATGGGGTGTGGATATAGCTGCAAACCGATCACGCAATTGGCAAGACTAAACTTATGACCTTGACACCTTCCCTTTAAAGGCCAGAAGTTCCCATGATAATGTAAAGGGGGTGTACCCTGTGCTTATTTTGAGAGAGGATTCCCTGTGTGCCACCCAAAAAAAAGTTGCTCCCCCATCTCTGCAATAAAAAAAGTGTGTTTCCCTCTGGTACCACAAATCAAGTTTTTTCTATCTCCAGACCACTACCGTTTGTTTTTGCTGACTTGGACTTAAGTGGATGGCAAAAGACAAATTTACCGCTGTGTGTTGTAGGTTGCTAATAGATTCCATTCCGTCGGACGCCAGTTAGACATTCAGGTCGATGGAGCGCTCAGGTCAGGGGAACCCATGCGTCCGCGCCGCCGGCCCCCTCAACGCCACCGCGCTGCCATCAGGCACCGCCCCGACCGTGGCTGCCCTGGCTGGCACGAGTGCCCCATCGGCTCCCTCTTCTCCATCCATGCCGTGATGCGGTCGCCCACTACTGCGATGGCTGAAGCCCCCATGCCCATCTGCGCCATCGCCCCCAGCTCCATGGAGCGCATCTCCCTGCCGATCCTGGTCAGCACCTCCTTGTCCCTGCCGCCTGCTCTTCCAGACGCAGCCACGAGGAAGCATTCCCAAATGGGTAAATGGGAGGCTCCGATGCGGACAAGGCTGGGACATGTGGTGGAGCTTCTCACGTCCCCGTCCCTAGAGATGGCTGCTTCCGCCTAATGACGGCGTCCCCACAAGGCCGCAAAGCTCGCTCCGCTCGCCTGTGGTCTACAGGCACGACAGTGGTAGGGTAGCACTAGCATCTGCTTGATTTCTGATCACCAGTGCTACAACGAGCACTACTGGCTCTAGTGTTAGGTTGGGTTTGGATGTCATTAGATTAGCTGCAGACTGCGGTTTCTTCTAAGATCTTGTTTGTTGTCTCGGTACAAAGGAGTTGTGATCAGTAAATTATGGTGGTCTTAGGGAACCAGGGTGAAGTATCAAAGGTAATTAAGCCTGTTCTGCTAATGCTATTCCAAGGAGCTTTTGTGGAATTTGTGGTGAGCTTCTGGCAATGTAAGAGTACTAATTTCTAGTAGTCTTGTTGATTTGGAGTAGTTTCTTTCAATCCTGCTGCTATATATTACATAGAAAAGCAGCAGCAGTGCTTCATCAATGAGTGGCATAGAAGGGAAACGAAATCTAGCAGGAACCTACAGCACACAGAGGCAATTTGGTCTTTTCCCGTTACAGCTAACGCCCAAGTCACCAAAAACAGATGGAAATGGTAGTTGAGGTAAAAGAAACTTAAATTGTGGTACCAGAGGAAAACACACTTTTTTGTGGCAGAGATGGGAGAGCAATTTTTTAATGGCACACAAGAAATTCTCTCTTATTTTGACACAAGGTGGGATGTAGGGAATTGTTAGTTAGCCTTACCCTTGCTTATTTTGCAAGGAGGTTGATTAGAACCACGACCTCCAGGACAAAGTGGAGAGACTCAGCACTGTGCCAGGTTTGCCCTCCAAGTTCCCATGATAATATAAAGAAAATAGAATTGCTACAATATCTATGCTTATCAGAGAGAAAAGAGAAGGATTCACACTGTGCTTGGTGGAACCTGATTATAAAGATGCAAACTAGCCTTACGTCTACTAGAGATGTTAGAAGTAACAAATACACCCCGTTCTTTTCCATTTGATGTTTCGGGAATGAAAAGACGTTCCTTTTATTTGATTTTCTATAGGCTTGTAAAAATGCCAGTCAAAACATGTGCTTCTTGTTTTCTCTGCCATTTTACCTCTTTTTCTCTTTTCCCTTTATTTCTCCTAAAATCAGCCACACAGAAGGACAAAATTGCCCCTAGAACAAATTCGCGGAACCGAATCAGACGATCAATCAGTCTTTGGCTTGTCTCCCCGCCGCTCATCTGGACGATTGTCGTCTGCCCGACCCTATGAACAATGGCGCCCCCGCCGCCCGATGCTTCCCCCCGCCTAAAATCCATAGATCAGGCGGTTCTGATTTCAAGATCGAGCAGCTTCAGGAACTCACCAAGGCCCATGGTTTCCCTCTCCAATGTCATCAGCGTGTGGCACAGCCACTGGGTAGGGTCGTCACGGGAGAAAAGCAGCAGGCTCTTGGCTTACCAGAGGGCACACGTCGCGGCATTCCACAGCGTGTCCCCGGCACCGGCGGCATGCTGCCTGCTTGCTACATCTGCTGCCTCCTAGGCCGCGCGCTGCTGCCCGAACCTGAAGAGCCGCAGCACCTTGTCACCTTCTAGCAGTGGGGAGACGAAGTGAACGACCGATTGATTGTTGATTTGGTTCCAGGAGAGTGAATTTGCCCCAGGAACAATTTGTCCTTCTGCGTGGCTAATTTTAGGAGAGATAAAGGAAAGGAGAAAAAAAGGTAAAATGGCAGAGGAAACAAAAAGCACATGTTTTGGCTGGCATTTTTACGAAACCCACGATTAGCATGGCAAATCTGCGAAGCCCACTGTTTTGGCTGGCAAATATGCAATTTTCTCTTTCAAGAAGATACATACCTACACCTTTCTGACATAACCCCAACCTCATTTAGTGTGTGCAACATTTTACAAGACTCAAGTCTCCTAGTTCACTGGTCACAATGGCTGGTTAAGGAGACAAACTAATTATATGAAGTAAGAATAACAACTGATACAAATTAAATCTTGTGCGCTATCCTTGAAGCTGCGTAAGTATAGAAAAAGGAGCCTGAGTACAAATTAATGGTGTTAAGACTTAAGAGCTATAGCGCTAATACAGCCATTTTATTTTTGTAAAGATATGCGATTGTACCATGTAACTGTGCGATTGCGTGATGGTTCACATCTACACATCATGAAATTGAAAAGGGACACGTGTCCAAAAAAAAGAAAAAAAGTATAATTTCATGATTGTTATGAAATGAAGCAGTCAATACTTCAAAATGGTAATGCTTGTTTGTTTTCCCGAGATTACTCTTTGAATCGCTCCTGTACTGACCATGTGGTCACACCTCCACAACAGGATTAATTTACTTCACTTCTAGTAGTGAATGAATGAAGGGCGGGCCTGGTGCAAGCGGTAGAGTCTTACCGCCTGTGACCGGAAGGTCCCGGGTTCGAGTCGCGGTCTCCTCGCATTGCACATGCGAGGGTAAGGCTTGCCACTGACACCCTTCCCCAGACCCCGCACAGAGCGGGAGCTCTTTGCACTGGATACTTCTAGTGGTGAATGAAAATGTGGCTTTTTGATAGGGAAGCAGAGAAGCTTCACTGTAACTTGTAAGTTGTAACAAAATAGTAGCAGGTTAGAACAATTATCACCTTCCAGAACTTAGCCAAACTTGAGTTGCCCCACCGCCATTGTAACGGTAACGGTAAATGTATTCTGCTTCTTGTTTTTTTAGTTCTTGTTCTGTTAGTCCACCAATTGTACCATACATTAAACTATCAAGATTAACTTCTTTGTTTCGAGGATCCATTCTAACCTGCCAAGGAAAATATGTACCATGTTAGTTACAAATCTCAAAAGAATAAGAAAGGAAGATGAAGATTAAGAGCACTAGTTTTCTCCTTAGTAAAGTAAGGATTGTGGAGCTTGGATCAAAATCTTGTAAGATTCAACTCTGGATATTTCCCAGATGTTACAGAAAGTAAGGAAGCTGAAAGGACTATCTAAATGTCCTTTGAGGAGAATAAATTAGTTTCAATGGGGGAAATTACGATAGACTTTAATCTGTAAAAGGTGAGAGTTTCGCCTCTTATTAAGGATACATTTTCCCGCTGGTGGATTTTTTATTACAAATATCCAAGAACAGTTGTTATTATGTATATTTCAATAAGTTTCTCAACTTCTCATGTACTGTTTCCTATAAAGTACAGGACGATGAAACAAGATATTGCATCTTGACTCCTATATAGCCATGAAGGACTGCACTTTCTATAATCTAAAATTTGCATGCAGGCATCAGAGCACAAAGTACAAACAGGAAGCAGACAATACAATCAAGAGGGGGGTGATACAGGGTTTCACCTTATCAAAATTAACAACAAATATCGCAACAGGAACAGGCCTATCCATCTCGTTTGCAGGATAACCAGGCTCCGTGTCAAAAATGAATGAGTATAGCCTCTGAAATATCGATTCCACTGCAGTCGCTTCTACTTCAAATAGAGGCAATTCCCTGCCATATTCACTCTGTGAGGGACAAAATAGTTAGAGAGTGTATTGTGACAATTATGAACAGCTGTTAATGATCACTGTATAGGAAAATAATATATTCCTGCTTACATCTCTTGAAGTTCCTGCAGGTTGCATGGCCTCCTTCAGTGACTTCTCAAGAGAAATCAGCTCCGGTTGTCCAGCCTAAAAATCGCACTGGGTGACAATAGGATAACACAGTTGTGAAAAGCAATTCATTATTATCTGAAATGAGGAATTACCGCTATAACATTGTACATAATATGATGCTCGATATCAATTGGCTCCCCTGTCTCGAAGTAAGAGGGCCTGTGAAGTGGGAAACCCACTTTTAGGATTCTTCGAGCTTGTGCCCATCCAAAGAGTATCTATACCCTCCATCGCCATTGAAACCAATAAGAACAACATTAACCTCAAGAGGCACTTGAAATGGAACCTGAAGAACATTCCTGGTGAGTTAAATAAACATAGAAAACCTATAAAAATAAAAACAATAACATACATGTTTCAGATAAAAAAAGGAAGGACAATACTTAACGATTGTTGTCTAGATTACACTAGGTTTGATGACCTTTTTTGTTATATAAAGTACTAGCTTAACTGTAACAACTTCTTGATTACACCATAACACTTCAGGTGAGCAACGTAATCCGCCATCCTCAATTCCAGCCAGGATTTGTACAGCCATATCATGTAATTATACTTGTACACGTGACAAAAATCTGAATAAATTGGCACGACACACTTCATAACAAAGCTGTCAATCTCACCGAGGAGAGATGAAATCCAAAGGGCAGATCCCACGTAGGGAGCAGAGTCATGAGGGACTATGCTCCGACTCAGCTCGAATCTAGTCGAACTGGGCTCCTATTCGCGGATCGCACTGGTACACGTGAGCCATGAATGCGCCGGCGGAGAGGTTTAGTGTGGAAGGCGAGGAAGCGGAGAAGAGATGGGAGTACCTCTGCTCGGGTGTGGAGCATGCGGCGGACGTCATGAGGGACTATGCATCGAATCTAGTCGGACTGGACTCCTATTCGCGGATCGCACTGGTACACGTGAGCCATGGATGCGCCGGCGGAGAGGTTTAGTGTGGAAGGCGAGGAAGCGGAGAAGAGATGGGAGTACCTCTGCTCGGGTGTGGAGCATGCGGCGGACGTCAGCGCGGACGCTGCCCTCGACGTCATGGAAAGCGCCATGGTGCCAGTGCGGGTGCCCTGGGTCCCGGCGGAAAGCCTCCCGCCGGGCGGCCGACGACACGACCGCGGCGGCCGTGAGGGCGAGGAAGAGGAGGAAGATGGGAGGCCCCATCGAAGGCTGCCCGGAGAAACCCTAGGCTAGGAATTCTGGAAGCTTCGCCGCCGCAGTATACTGGAGGCAGCAGTGCAGGGGCGCGGAAGGCGGAGGGGAGCGGGGGAGCGGGCGCGCGGCGGCACCACGGTCCACGGCGAGCACGTTGTCTCGCCCTGACGCCCTTGACGTGGCCGTTGCTTTGAGATTGGTGATGTTTGACTTACGTTGACTGTGGAGTTGAGCAGCTCCAATCGACTCTGTATATCTTGTGCGATAGAGATTTTGGTGAAAAAATATTTTCTAAGAGCATGTTCTGAATTTCTCGCTGATCAAAAATACAAAGCGAAAATCACTCTCCATAGGGCGCACAGGATGTAAAAAAAATATTGGAGGGTATAGAGATAGAAAGCGATTTTTACTTAAATAAATTTTTTAAATGATGATTTAGACAGTAAATTTTTTAAAGACTCTTGGAGATGCTCTAAGTCAGTTTTGACCTTTTTAATTTTCTTTCCCTTGATTTGATCTATGGGATACTCAAAAAAACAATTTCTCGCTTCAAGAATCTTAATTAAATAGAAATGGAGAAGTTGGGTTACAAAATAAAATTCCAAGAAATAGACACCCTATACCAGATAGATGTTCTTTAGGAGAGACAAAACGGTTTTCACAAAATTGGATCACTAATTACTTGCCTTCCAGCGTGTCTATTATTAGTGTTGATCCATTGTCACAACTATCTCGACCCTAATATCCTAGACAAACATAAGGTTGAGTGTAGGGTGTGCAAGTTGTTGTCCTTATGGTTTCCACATATCCTCTTTAATTTAATTATTAGTAATATTTTTTTCTAAAATACGGTCACTCAATTGACCATTTTTAGTTAATTATTAGCACTAGCTTTCTAACCTGTGACCGTATTTTAAAACAAGAGTACTAATAATTAAATTATAGATGGTCGTTGGAGACTCTTAGAGACACCAATTCACACAGCTAGTTGATCGGTTCGACATCCTTTTGTGAGTCTATTGTTTATGACATATGTGGTGAAATATAGTTGCTGTACTATTGAATTTTGGGTTGGAGAAAATAGGGTACCCATTACATGGGTAATAACTAATAAGGCATTGGAACATGTTGATCTGGACCAGTTGCTGTTAAGGACATCGCCCTATTGCAGATCTAGTGATAGGAGCTTTGCTAGTGCATCTCTACAGATACGGTCAACGTTGAGCTTGTTGCTTGACGTGTTCAGGGCTTCAGGCATGAGCCTTTTGAATCTTATATATTCCAATCTAATGTTCAGTTGGAAAAATGATCCACTGTAGTGACACAGATTCAAAAGTTGCAATCCGTTTAGGGGTTGTCTGCTTCTCTGGAACTTTGCCAAGAATATACATTAGCAGCCGCACTTGTTCTGTGTCACCTGTCGCGGCTTTCTTAGCGTTCGTCTTGCCAAGATTTCCCACATATTTATCCTTACGAAGATTTCCAAAATTTACAACAATATGTTCTACGTAAGATGCAAGAGTACACCTCAACAATACCAGCCAACTTACTACACCATTTTCCATTAAACCACTTGCGGAACATGGGAGACAGGGAAGATACAAAATATCCCAGCACCTGATCGGTTTTAGCATCAGAAAAGAGAAAGCAACACAGGTTGGCAGCTAACTACAACACGTGTTTGAAAGGTCGTGAGCACTGATCAGTTAACTTATGTATAAGTATGTCTCTTTCCATAATATGAGAAGACGGTATCTGTATATTGCCACACCGGCATCTTTATTTTTCAGACTACTGAACACGCTTTCAGCAGCTGTACATCGTACATGGACCACAGAAAATGTCATCAGCAGCCTACAGCTTTGATGGTGTTTTAGAACTCCGGCCCTGGATGAATTTCTGCATATTCGCGAATTGCTCCTTTGTCATTCCATTGTAATAGTTGTGACCTCTTTCCTGAAATTGGAACAGTAAAGATATGAGCTTATGCATTTTCTGAATATAGCCTCGTCAGTGAAATAGACACGATGTAGGAAATCTGTACTAATTTCTATTGATAATACCAATAGAATGCCATAGACCACACCTGGCTTTCAGGATCAACCAACAGCTAGTAAAAACAAATATTCAGCTCGAATTTTTGCCCAGTATCACCAAAAGAGAAGTGAAGTGTCCGTTGTTAAGGTCCCTGGGGATGTTTGATGAACATTTCCTATGGAGCACCCATAGTTTTCCAATGATATATACGCATTTGTAGTTAAACTACCACACAAGATCAGCTAAAATAGATAATTTTATTTAAAAAACGTTAGCATGCAAGTAAAATGTACCAGAAAATGTACAGGCACGAACCTTCTCAAGTGCTTGAGCATGTTCCAAATCCAGCTTAAACCCATCATTTATAACCGATTTGTATAATACAACTAATTTGCGGTTGTTCCTCGCAATAGCCTCGGCAACCTCTATTGCCTTACTCAGCACCTCATTGTCATCCACGACGTGATTAACAAGCCCCCACCTCTCTGCCATTTCAGCAGTAACAGGCATGCAAGTTAGTGACACTTCCCTTGCTCTGTTCGGCCCAATGATGCGAGAAAGCTTCTGTGAAAGACCCCAAGAAGGAAATATCCCAAACCTACATCACAAGACCAGATATTAATTAGAGCACAACAGTGACGTGAAGAATAAGGTACTGAGTAATGATCTGGAGAACAAGACCAGGTTGGCATAAATAAATTGAAGTGGAAAGGTACTGAGTAATGATCTGGAGAACAAGCGCAGTGCGCAGTGTTTCAGTGCTCTGGCCAAAGCTGAAAAGCACAATACTACAGCTTCTGTGGAACTATGTTCAGGCAATCTTGTGTTCTACTACAAAATTACCAAACAAAAACACCGAAAGCTCTAGTTTTCCAACCAAGCTTCCGTGTATCCCAAAGTTCCAAACACCGAATTTTTTCGCTACCGCCTAGCTGAAAACTAATAATTGAGTAAACTAACAAAGAGTGCCTCTAATTGTCATCCTAGTCGCGAGAGCAGCTAAGTTATAACACTTTACTGATTCGAGCATATCGTGATCTGTATGAAGTGGAGGACGATAGACGTACTTGGCGTGGGTGTCCAGGAACTTGGCGGAGCGTCCGGCGACGAGGATGTCGCAAGCTAGGGCGATCTCGAACCCGGCGGTGACGGCGAACCCGGCGATGGCGCCGACGATGGGCTTCCGGCAGAGCTCCATCTGCGCGACGGGGTCAGTGGCGACGTCCTTCACGTCGCCCTTGAACACCTCCTCCGCCGCCGTCAGGTCCACCCCGGAGCAGAACGCGCGACCGCGGCCCGCAAGCACCACCGCTGCCACGGCGTCGTCGGCGCCCAGCCGCCGGAACGCAGCCGCCAGGGAGATCATCATGGGCTTCGTCAGCGCGTTGAGCGCCGCCGGCCGGTTGATGGTCACCACGGCAACCGGAGATCCCGGCCTCGCCGGCTCCACCTCAATAAGGTCGCCGGAGTCCGGTGATGCGGCGACCATTCGGTCTGATTGGGTTTGGGTTAGCGTCTCGGGTTGGTGTACCGGAGTTCGGGGGTACGGGTACCTTGTGGGCCTGTGCCTCTATGCTCCTGCTAGCGGCCACTTTTGACTTGCCTTCTCGCCTGGAATGGATCACACTACGCATGGATCCCACATGGGACAACACTACTCAGTAGCATCCAAATCATGTCCTTCATGTTTTGTGAATTTTATTCGTTTATATATACATTATATTATTATTAACATATTATATAACTGATGAATAAATTATAATTAGCAAATATATCCATACGTTACAACGGAACTTATATCCTACGTTATATGTTTTAATATGCTTTAAAATCGGACTCTATAATACAGTTAGACACACGCTATTATAACTCATATAAGCATGTGTCACGAGGAGTTTAAGTTACGAACAAGACAATAGATCAATTAAACAACTCTAGTATCTAATTCATCACGGTCGTCGGTTCATGTGTTGCACCGAGACAAGATTAAAAATATGGTAAGATTAAGAATTTTTGCACACAAGTGTGATGCATGCGGTTGGCTGGCTCAGATGGTGCAGACATAGCGGTCACCGGAGAGAGGGATATTTAATTTTTTGCTCTTTGGATGGCACTCCTTCAAAACTCATTGTTAGAATGACACCTACATTGTTGCCACCATTGAGATAAGCTTTGTTCGGTTTTTTACTAATTTTTACCGATGTGACAAACCATATGTGCCTACTATGGTAGAAACGCCATGCGAAAAGACCTAGATGCCAATGTAAATGGTCTAGGTATGGACTGGTTTGAAAAAAAATCCAACTATCACGAGGCAGGGTCTGTTCGGCTGATCCACTTTTGGATGATTTCGGCTAATTTTGAATGATTCAATAGTATTCTATAGGAGAGAATAAGCTGAAACAAGCTGAAAGTAGAATAGCCGAACAAGATTAATGATAACAATTGTTGACTGATGACTTGACGTCAGATTGAAGGTCAGCACTAATCCACAAAAGGTCGCTTGGAGCTACACGAAGACCATGCTGGAGATATCGAGGACCATGTGATGTAAAGGCTCAACAATATGGAGAGATGAGAAACAAAGGATGTGAGAAGTGGAGAAGATGAAAGACAAGTGCAAGACAAAAAGGTATGATACAGAGCTTCGTCTTTCACCAACCATGTGTTGATCAAAGAAGTGCAAATGGCCGAGTTGATAGGTTAGATAGTCGTACTATAAATAGCAGAAAATCATGTTGCTAATGCGATTATCTAGTTCCACTTGAATAGAGCTACAGTGAGTGTTTAACAGCTAGTTTATTGTGTGGGGGTATAAATAAAGGCTTTGAACGGGCTTAGCCAGTTAGGGCGTGATGGGTTGCTTTGGTGAGGGGGAGCCGGTCCAGAATGGTGAGATGCATGCTCAAACCGTGCACTCAGTCGTGTTTGATTGTCTTTGTTGTTGGTTCAGTATTAGATGAGATCTTGTTTGGTTGCATGCATGGATGGGAGTTTTGAGTGTATGATACATGGGTCCCTGCGCCATGCTTGAATCAAGACACCATGTATGGAGGGGAAAGTGGAAATTGAGAAGACGAAGTCTTACGGGATGGAGGAGGGCAGATGAATGAAAGGATACAGGCAAAAGGTACGAGGAGTACAACCAAACAAGCCGCATGAATAAGGTCAGACATCAAAACGATGCATGAACGGTCCGATTTAATCAACCAATCACGCCCTTAGCCACTCTCTACCCCCTTCGGATATCGGAATTAAATTGTATGGACCTGGTCCATTCACTCTCCAATGCACCCCTTACGGATGGATGACACGTGGCACATTTCTATAGCGTCTACAGGTCAGTATTTTTTATGAGAATTACAGGTCAGTAAATGAGCAGCCCCCAAATCCGTCTCCTTCCTCCTCCTAAATCCGGCCCATCTTATTCGCCAAAAAAAAAAGATTCAGCCCATCTCTCCACCTCCGTCTGGCTCTGCCGCGCTCGACGGCGGCGCACGCGCACCGCGCCGCGCCTCCTCCGGGCTCCGCCCCGCTCGGCTATCGCGACGTCCCCGGCGGCGATACCGTGCTTCACCTCGCGCTCCGTCTCAGGCTGCCCTCCCTGGCATCCTCCGCGCGCAGCATCTAGCCACCTGGGCTAAGCTCCGGCGTCGGGCGCCCGCCCTATCCGGCGCGCTGCCCCGAGTTGGCCACGCGCGGTTGCCATCACAGCCCATCCGCAACGAGCAAAAGAGGCGCGGGCGACGGTACAGCTAGCGGCGATTGCGGGTGCCTCAGGAGTCAGGAATACCTTGCTGTGCAGTCGTGTATTCGTGCCCACCTTCTAAACCCATGAACCCCTTCTGCAGGCCGCAGCCTATTCCACTACCGACGCCCCCAAACGAATCGACCGCATCGATGCTGTCGATCACCGGAGGTGGGCGCGGGGGGCTCTTCTCGGTGCACCGGGGCGCGCTCTGGTGGCTCCGCCGTTGCCACAGCCCGCTCTTCTCGACACTAGCCGGCGGCGGAGGCCGGGGCGACGCGCCGCATCTGCCCGTACTCATCGTCGGAGCTGGTCCCGTTGGGCTCGTCCTCTCCTTCCTCCTCACCAAATTCGGTAAGAACCTCGTGCCACTTGCTCATCGATGTTCCCAATTAGCGCTTCTGATGTAGGCGAGCTGAGCGAAAGTTCATGGGACAAATGTGATAAACCAAGTCTCCTCTCAAGTGTCGTGTGCTAATTGGATTCGACGAGCTCAGTGGCTTCGACTTTGGTAGAAGTCACGGAAATTCTTGTGAATAACGAGCAACCATTGATGCAGTTGTTTTATTCAAATCTTGTAGGGATCAAATGCGCGGTGATAGAGAAGAATGTGGAGTTTACTAGGCACCCACGAGCGCACTTCATCAACAACCGCACAATGGAGGTGTGTACTTTAACTTCGCCATTTTGACTAGTGTGTGTTGTTTGGGCGGTGCTTTCACGGATGACTGGCATTTTCAGATCTTCCGCAAGTTGGATGGTTTGGCCGGGGACATTGAGAGGTCCCAGCCACCAGTAGATTTGTGGAGGAAGTTCGTCTACTGTACTTCACTCTCCAGTTCCGTCCTTGGATCGGTTGATCACATGAAACAGGAAGGCCAGTTCAGTTCTTCTCATGTCGAGTGCTTGATGTCTTGCACCTCGCCGTGTATGTCTTCTGACAAGTATTTTTGGCAGATTTTGACAAGGTCATTAGTCCTATATCCGTTGCACATTTCTCGCAGTACAAGTTAGTCGAGTTGCTACTGAAGAAGCTTGAAGGAATTGGTTTCCGGACATGCTTTCCTGGTGATATTGGTAACTCAACGCAAGATCTGGTGCTGGAAAGCAAGATACTGATGGGACACGAGTGCACATCCCTTCAGCAGACTGATGAGGGCATTCTGGTTGGAGTGTCAGCTAACAATGTGGGGAGGATAATAGAGAGAAAGTTACACTGTGGTCTTCTTCTAGGGACAGATGGCGCAAGAAGTACAGTGCGTGAATTGGCAGGTATATCTATGGAAGGTGAAAGGGACTTGCAGAAACTAGTCAGTGTGCATTTTCTTAGCAGAGATCTAGGCAGGTATTTGTCCAGTCAGAGGCCAGGGATGCTGTTCTTCGTTTTTAATCCAGGCGCAATTGGTGTACTAGTTGCACATGACCTGGAGAATGGGGAATTTGTATTGCAGGTACTCCAACGATGTTAGATAGATTTAACTTTTAAGATGTTCGAAAATTGTATATTTCTCATGTGTATTAATATTACTTTTATTATTTTCAGGTTCCATTTTATCCTCCTCAGCAGATGTTTGAAGATTTCAGCGCTAAGGTGGATCTCATTCTAACATCTTTCTTGCTTCTAGTTTATAAGCTACTAAAATTCTATGTTCTGCGTCCAACTGTGTTTCAGCATTTGTTTTATGAAATTCTTGTACTGTACTGTTCTTCTAACAATTTATTCCTAAATTTGAATCTGGTATGCATGGGTGAATTGACAGTGTAAATTTCATGGGTATATGCACATCTACCCCTGCTTAAATCTCAAGTTTCGTCATGATTCTAGGTATGTGAGCAAATTATTGTCAAATTAGTTGGATGGGAGCCAGCAGATGTTCATGTTTTAGACATAAAACCATGGGCAATGCATGCTGAAGTTGCAGAGAAGTACATCTGCTGCAACAATCGAGTAATCCTTTCTGGTGATGCTGCTCACCGTTTTCCTCCTGCCGGTGGTTTTGGTTAGTGATTTACTTTGTTAATTTTTCTTACTATATGGATATGAAGTCCAAAAATCAGAAACATGCATATTCCGATTTCTTTACAGGAATGAACACTGGTGTCCAGGATGCACATAATTTGGCGTGGAAATTGGGCTTGCTGCTGAATGGTGTCGCCTCACCATCAATATTACAAAGTTATGAGTCAGAGCGCCGGCCTGTTAGATTCTTCTCACAAGCTTTCTGTTCATCCAATGTCAATTTCTCTACTATTAAATTATAGAATTAATTTAGTCTGATACAATTGCTTGCTTATTGCAGGTTGCAATTTTCAATACAAAACTTAGCGTGGAGAACTTCAAGGCAGCTATGTCTATTCCTGCGACCCTTGGCCTTGGTCCAACTATTGCAAACTCAGGTAAATGTCCTGCTCCTTCCTGAAGGCAGTAGACATTTTGTTGTTTTTTAATTTCATTGTAGATGTTGACAACAGATGCAAGTATGCAACTATAAGCTACCCTGCAATTTTCCCATCATCATTCTGGTTTATATACTGTTTACACACATTTTCAGTGCATCAAGTTATAAATAGAAGCCTCGGATCAATCATTCCGAGAAATGTACAGAAGGCAGTTCTGGAAGGATTGTTTTCCCTTGGTCGGGCACAAGTCTCAGACTATATCCTGAATGAGAAAAATCCCCTTGGGTCCTTGAGACTATCAAGATTGAGATGTATTCTTGATGAAGGCAAAAGTCTTCAGCTGCAGTTCCCTGCAGAGGATCTTGGCTTCTAGTAAGACCCTTTACAACCGAGTGTTCCTAGAAAAACAACCTGTTCTTTATTTCTTTCAGCTATGTTGATGGGACATGAGTGGATTTCATTAATCTGGCCATCTTATCAGAATGCTGAAAAATATGTAAATTTTCTTTTGTCTATCTCACTTCTGCCTTCAGCTATGAAGAAGGTGCCCTTGTTCCTGAAGCTAGTTGTGAGAAGACTCAGGAAGGAGGAAAACTACAGCATTCTAAGAGGGCATCAAGGGAGTACATCCCATCTGCTAAGGTTGGTTCACGGCTTCCCCACATGCTAGTAAGAGGACTGTCTGCTTCAAGTGAGGTTTGTCCCTTAGACACCTGATTGGTACACATGTTTTAGCTATCCCTTCTACTGCTGCTTACATTGCGACTGTGGTGGATTCTTAAAGGGTGTGTTCTCAACACTGGACCTGGTGAGTGGGGATAAACTCGAGTTTGTTCTCATCATTGCACCAGTGAAAGAGTCATACGAGATTGCCCGTGCCACCCTCAAGGTAGTAGACGAGCTTAAGCTATCAGCCAAAGTATGCATAATGTGGCCAAGAGGTTCGATTGATGCTGAAGTGGAAGAGAGCAGATCTGAGTTGTCACCCTGGACAAACCATATCGATGTTGAGGAAGTACCTAGGGTGTCTGGTAGTTCATGGTGGGAGATGTGTCGGATTAGTAGGAAAAATGTCCTTTTGGTTAGGCCTGATGAGCACATAGCATGGCGAACAGAATCGGACAGGGTGAGGGACGCTGAATCAGAAATTAGGAGAGTCTTCTCTCATATTTTGTGCCTAAATAGCCACCAGGTGTAAGAATTTGTAAATTGCCTTTCATTTAGTGATTGGTTGACATACAACATCAGTGAATTAGCATAGCAAATCATTATATTTGACATTTGACAAGTTACTCACTAAAACCAAATTTGGACTGAATTCTGACAGACCAGATGACTGCGCTTTTAGTTTAATCGTGAACCAGTGAGAGAAATCATGTAAAGTATTGCTGCTCGTTTAATTTAGTGGCGCATTATTTTTCCTCCTCATATGACTGCGCAGCGCTTACCATTTGTGTGATTCCCATTGATTGTCTCTTGCTGCACGGAGGTCAAGCTGGACGCTCAGGTCAGGTTATCATGAGTTCATGACGATGCTGGGCGACACCTGACTTCGGAGATGAGACCAGGTCTTCTCTTCTCCTGTTCAATTGGCGGTTTCCTATGGTTTTACGATGGAACCAAAGTACCAAACTGATCCTCATCCGATGCATTTCATACCTCCAATCATCCAGAAACTTTTTTTTTTTGGTTTAACCGCCGAACATGTCGCAAGTTCACGTCGCAAGAAGAGGTGAAATGGAAAACTAGAACGAACAGAAATACTCTCCTAAACAAAGAAGAACGGCGCGCACGAGATACCATCATAGTACATACATTCCTACCTACCTAGTAGCTAGTAAAAGTACGAAAAATGATGTTACACCGAAGAAGGCCCAATCACTGCAAACTAATCTCTTTGAGGGAAAAAATGAATCCAAACTACTCCGTAATAAGCAGCTGGCTGTAGCCGTAGCACCGGCTGGTGATATCCATCCACCGGTTGAGTTCAGGTGCTGATGAGCTGGCGCACGTTGACCGGCGAGACGTCCTCGGGCCCGCCGTCGAGGATCCGGCGGGCGATGAGCGCGTTGGCGGCCTCGCTGGGGTGGTAGGGGTCCCAGAACACGTACTTGGACCTGTCCGCGCAGTACCGCGACGTCGGCCCGCACGGCACCAGCCCGCCGAACCGCCCGCCCACGTAGCAGCACGCCGAGTCCGCCACCTCGAACCCTGCACGACACGAGCACAGCAGATTAGAATCCGAATCCCCATATGAGTTGTGATTTAGACTAGGGCCTAGTTTAGATCACCTCCAAATTTCAAGTTTTTTCACTCTCTCTCCATCATATCAATTTTTAGCCGTTTGCATGGAGCATTAAATGTAGGTAAAAAAAATAACTAATTACACAGTTTAGTTCGAAATCACGAGATAAATCTTTTGAGCTTAATTGGTCTACGATTAGACAATATTTACCAAATTAGACGAAAGCGCTACTATTCATCGGGTTGAAATTTTTTGCAATCTAAACGTGGCCTAGATCGAGTAGCCCGGTACCGTGGGATCTGTAGTTGGCGATGATGTCGGAGAAGATGTGGTAGACGTCGGCGTAGACGAAGCGCGAGCCGGGGAGGGTGGCGCCCAGCTCGTCCACCAGGGCCCTGAGCCGCCGGTTGAAGGCCTGCGCCAGCTGGTTCGGGAACTCGGCGCAGGCCGTGCCGGCCGACGGGTTCGTCTCCCTCTGGTACGGGATGCAGCCGATCGGCCCCACGTTCACCACCACGATCTTGCGGGCGTCCAGGAGGTACAGCCTCTGTAAACGCACGGCAAACCACGGGTAACAACGCATTGCCATTGCGAGATGCCTGACGGCGGTTGCCCAGCTGCAAGCGAGAGAAGCTTACGGTGAGCTGCTGGCGGTACTTGGCGATCATGGCGCTGATGAAGGCGACCGGCGGCGTCGTTACGCGCTGCGGCACGGAGAAGATGGGCGTGAGGTAGTTGTTGATGAAGTCGTTGGAGCCCATGGTGACCGAGAAGAGCGCGCCCCGCAGCAGGCTCACCGCCTCCACCTCACCGTGCCGCGCGATCAGGTCGTGCCGGCTGTTCGCGTAGTTGTCGATCTGGGCGTCCAGGTTCAGGCGCCCACCCTGTCCAAGGCAGATCAAACACATACTATCAGCAACAGCTCGCGTTAAGGGCTTAAGGCAACCACATTATCTGTGTCTATCTCCCATTCAAAATGATTTATTTTTGTACGTACTAGGAGTAAAAGCTTATCACTGATGACAAGTTATCGTAGGGAACAGTGAAACAGTAAAACGACAGCATTTTTGTACGGTAACGCAAGCATGCAGCAATTCGTTATTTGTTATTTCCTCTGTTTCAAATCATAAGGTGCTTTGACTTTTTTGATACATTTATTTTACTATACATATGTTTAGATAAATAACAAAATAGATGAGCCAAATAAGTCAAAGCGACTTATAGGCCTCGTTCGGCTGGCAGAATTTTAGCTGAAACTGAAACACTGTTCTAGCTGAATTTGTTGTGAGAGAAAAACACTGTTTCGGCTGAAAAAGAAGCCGAACAAACCGAATATAGGGTAAGCCGAACGGAGCCTGTAATTTGGAATGGAGAGAGTAGCTCTGTATTTCACGCTATAGAGAAGTTTTTGGGAACTAACTCATGCAGATGCGATGATCAAGTTACGGGAGAACAAGCTAAGCATTGGGGTAGAACATAAGCATTTCACACAACAGATTTGGTGGAGGCCATGTACTGACGAAGATACTGCCGGTTTGGTTGAGGATGCCTCCGCCGCCGGACGCGTAGTTGACGCCTCTCATCACGGCATCCCCCGTGGTCTCCGGGGCCATGTACGGCGGCACGAACCCTCCATGTCCCATCTCTTGCCCTGAAACATCATCCAAAGGAAAAGGGTGGAGAAATTCAGGAGGCAATCAACTGGCAGGCGATGCAATGCAGTGTACGAGTAACATAACATGAAAGATCAGGCAAAGAGACTGAGTGCGCATGTCACCTAGGATGTCGATGATGGTCCGGCCGTTCGTGTACCGGCCGGTGGGCTGGTGGCCGAAGAAGTCGATGCCGTTCGGTGGGTAGTTGGCCTTGGACAGGGACACGATGTAGTTGTTGTTGCCGGCGTCGACGAGCGAGTCGCCGAAGATGAAGTTCGGCGGCATGCCGGCGCCGCCGGCAACGCGGGTACGAGCGAGCACGGCGAGGCAGCCCAGTAGTAGAGCGAGACGAGACGCCAGTCTAGGCCGATGCTCGTGCGGCCGACGCATCGATCGATGAGGCAAGTGTGTCACGTATGCTCTGGGAGTGGGAGACATCAAGCGTGAGGTGTGTGTGTGTGCTGGGGGGGGGGGGGGGGGGGGGGGGGCTGCCTTCCCCTAGTGGAAAGCTTCCGTTTGAGTGTTTCGCAGCGGGGAGGAAATGATAGAAGCCTGGAAGTTGGTTGCGGTGGAGGAAGCAACCCGCTGGAAGTTGGTTGCGGTGGAGGAGAAGGTTGATGGCGAGGGAAGAAAAGCTTTGCCTGCTTATATAGCACGAGAAACAGAATAAGCTGCCGTTTGAGTGTTTCGCAGCGGGGAGGAAATGATAGAAGCCTGGAAGTTGGTTGCGGTGGAGGAGAAGGTTGATGGCGAGGGAAGAAAAGCTTTGCCTGCTTATATAGCACGAGAAACAGAATCTAAGCCTAGTTGGTTTGTGCTTGTTTGTTTTATAAGCCGTACTTTTTTAGTCAACGAATAGTATTTTTCTCTCACGACAAATTAATCAACAATACTTTCAACCATGACTTATCAGCCAAACAAGCCCAAACAAACTGGACGAGCTCTAAGTGGCCGCAGAAAAAATAATGCAGACAGCTGAGTCACTGAGACGATAGATAGAAAAAAAAACTAACAGAAATAGGCTTTGATGCTTGCAAGTAGGAGTAGTACCGATTGCTCTCCAAATATACCACAGATGGCAGAGAGAGGTTTAAACCGAGAACAAATGTACGCAAAGAAAGCCACCAAGAAACCGAGACTGACGGGGAGGAAAGACTGCGTGACCTGCGAAGGTCGTTGCGAGCAGCATTATATGAAAACCACACATGGCATTGTTTTCGCATGACGGGTAAGTATTATACACGTACACGGTACACGTCTAAATCCGACCGTCCGGCATTGAATATTTGAGTGGTTGCCTGTTGCTGATCTCTCAAGCCTTCATCAGCGCGGCCGCGGCCCGTGAACGCTCTCGGCACCGGGACGGACGGTGACAGAATTCGGCTTCTCACGCCCTGCAGTCCGTGCCTCTGGCTTCCGCATTTGGCGCATCGCATTATAGTGACTGCATTTAGGAGCGTCTGTGCATGGCCTTGGCCTGACGAGCATTCATTCCATTTTCCCATTTCTGGAGCGCGAAGCGGGGCAGCGCTGCCAGCGGCAGGTCTCGAGCACTGGAGGCCCTGGATTGGACATGATCCGAAGCAGCAGATGCCCGGGCTGCTGTTTATGTCACTGCCTGCACAGATCTACTACAGGTCCCGATAAGTAAATAGCAGATCTACTTCTTGTCTTGGAAATCAAACGGAGGTTTCAATCTTGCAGGGACGCCATTTACTCTGCTATTTACTGCCTCGCGGCATGATGCTCGATGCAAGTTGTTGCGCTTGCACCATGGTCCACCGTAAAAATTCGTACTACTAGCGTCTTTGCTTGAAGTCGAATCAAAGAAAATGGAATCCCTGACCCCTGTTCTCGAAATAGAGCAGCAAAGCACGCGATCGAGAAGCCATACGCGGACCGCGGTACGCCCATACCAGTGGCTCGACCGGTATCATGTAGTGTACCGTAAAAGAACTCTCGAACTGTTTGGTTCAGGTAGTGGTAACGTAAATGGAAATGGAATCAAATAGCAGTGTAATGGGAAGCGTGTGATCATACGCTTTTCGGCTGATGGTTTTTTTTTTGGCTATGCTATTTTATTATGAGAGAAAAATATTATGGCATAGCTGATAAGTTCAAATGAACAGACTGATATAGGCCTTTGTTGTTTCACGTTTGACGCTCTGTTCGCTTGGCTTATAAGCCATACTTTTTCAGCCAACGAACAATATTTTTTTCTCACAACAAATCAGTCAACATACTTTCAGTCATGACTTATCAGCCAAGCCAACTGGGCATGGATTTGAATTGCATTCACATGTTGAGGATAATCATTATATGTCAGTAAAAAAACAAACATATGTAACGGTAATGCATTACTCTACGTAATGAAGTTGCCTTACATTTCAGAGAGCCAAACAGTATCTCTTTTGTTTTCCTAAGAATGAGGTTTAGAAATTGACTCATGTTGAGAGAAGAAAAAAAAGCAACGACCGTTAGTCAAAGCTGGCTTGCTTTCGTCCGGTTCGGCAGGACTTACTACTGCTACGACTTATTTATAGGACTGATTTGTTATGAGGGAATAACATTGTTTCTATGACTGAAAACTAGGATTAATTCTGGCTGATGAGCTCAAACGAAAAGGGCCATTGTTGCAGCCTCGCAGGTGATTCAACTCTCGAGGCAGTGGCAGGCGAACATGTCGCGCAGTGGCAAAGCTCCTGTGGCGGGAGCTGGCCGGCCGGGGTTCGAACCCCGGTTCTGCACCGCTTGCTTCGTGCAAGCAAATAATTTTCTGTTGCCTCACACGCGAATGTTTCATAATAAGTCAGGGTAAGGTAACATGCTCGTCACGCTCGAAGCCGGTTGACTTCGAGTACTCACAGATACTCCAACTTGTACTTAAAAACTCTCGAGGCAGTGGCATCATTCCCTTACACTGCGATGGTTGGTTGCTATTGCTTCACGACCTCTTTCTTTCAGAATTTCATACTCCCTCTGTCTAGAAAAATACAACTACAGATTACGTGCCAGCAAAAGCAGTTCACGTTTGGCCAAATTTCTAGTGAATACTATTCACATTTACCGCTCCAAAAGAATTTATTATAAAAATACATTTCATAATTAATCTAATGATATTTATTTGATATCATAAATATTAATTTTTTTATCTATAATTGATCGAACTTAGGATACTAAACTATGACATTATGCTAGAATTACATTTTTTTTTGGACGAAGGGAGTATTTCACCTTCATTCTAAAAAAAATATAATTATATCATTGTGCCAAAAAAGTAGTCAATCTCTCATGCAATGTTTTATAGTCTCGCCTTCAACCTCTAGCGTAGCTGCTGCTTTGCGTCACTTGTGCATGGTCGTCTCCACCACCATCTCTTCTTCGAGCGTCCCCTGTGGTGACATGGCCAGTTATCCGCCCACTGCCTTCAAATAGTCGCCTTGTTTTTCAGCAGTACTTTTCAACGAAGAAACGATATTTTTCTCTCACAATAAATTAGTATCAGCAGCAGTCAAAATTTAGGGAAACCCGCAACAGGGCCAATGTTAGAAATCTTATCTTTGTTGGCACAAAAATAATTAATAAATTACAATTGTCTCTATGGTCAGGTAAGAACGAAAATATGATCTATGTTGCTACAAAGACAATTAATAAATTACAATTGTTATTTCTATAGTATACAAGGACAAAAATCTAATATGTGTTGGCATAAAAACAATTAACAAATTATAATTGTTTCTATAGTTAAACAAGGGCAAAAATCTATAAGAGTAAAATGCACTGGAGGAGTGTTATTTGGGTCATCAACTTTTAAAATATATTTTTGGTCCCTAAACTTTCTATATTGTGTATTGCAGATCCATAACTGTTTAGTTGCTTAGTTTTCATTGAACCCCTTCACTTGAATAACTCCCTCCCAAAATAGCCCTCATGGGCGCTGGCAGCCACGCCATTGCTCAGCGAGTGTGCAGTCGGTCGCACAGGCCAGCCACACCGCCGTGCCAGGCCAACTGGCGGCAGCGTGGCGTAGGCGCCTGGGCCAGCCAAGGCGTGCTAGCGGTCGGTCGGTCGTTCGCACGGGGCAGCCATGCGCGCCACTAGTCCAGGCCTGCTACACCACCGCTAGCCGAGCGGGAGCCTAGGCGGGCGGGCTGCTCAGCCAGACAGCCATGCCGCCACTGGCCACGCATGACTCTGCTGTAATTCCTCAAGATGGGGGTGGAGCGGGTCGCTCCAGCGGTTCATTAAACCGTTCCAAAAAAAACTAATCAGATGGGCCCCTAATACAACCCATAACACACCAGAGGTGAACCACCCAAACCAAGGCCCCGTTCGCTTGGAGAAATTCTGGAGGAATCTGAATGAATCTGTAGAAATGTGTGAGAGGAAAACGATGTTCCGGATGAAAAAAGAAGCGGATCAAGCCAGATTTAAGGACACGCGAACGGGGCCCGAAGGATGGCATGGATCGACCCTTTTCTACCTGACGCTGCCGCCGGCGCCGTGGTCGGCTGCCGCCCCTGCCGGTTTCTCTCTCTCCACGTACGCCGGAATCTCAGTGCTCCATGCCCTTCCTTTTAGGAGAGCGCTGCTGTCCAGTGAGGCCAGCATGGCGAGGCGGAGGATCGGGGAGGAAGACGAGTACGAGGACGAGTACATCATCCATCGCTCCGTGAGCGTCGACGACATCGAGGTCTGCCAATTCCACGCATGCACGCAGCTCCTCGTTACGTGACGACATGGTGCTGACATGCGTCACCTGCAGCGCACGACGGCGGTGATGCTCTCGAGGATGAACTGCTCGAAGCACGGGAACGGCGAGCTCTGCATGTCCCCGAAGTCCTCGGCATCGGCCTCCACGAACAGGACACCCTACGCGGGGCAGTCGACAACGAGCTTCCTCGTCCCTGTGTCTTCCTCGCGGAGACGACCGGCGAGCGGCCTGTACGCGTACGTAGAGGAGAGAAGACAGGCCGTACGTGAGGCGGCCACGATGCAGGCGGAGGCAGTGGCACAGCTGCACAAGGATTTGGACGCTCGCGATGGAAGACATCATGGTTGCAGAACGCGAAGCAGAGGTGCGCGAGGCCGAGGAGATGCAGAATGCGCTCGAGGCAGCGCTGCACGACGACGTGACGAAGAGCGCCAAGCAGAACATGGAGACGTTGCTCGAGGCATCCACGTGCGTACTCCTCTGCGTGAGGATCTATGACTCAGGACAGGGTGGTTGCCCACCCGCCCAACAGCGACGTGGCTTCGCAGCCACCCGCCCGTCCCATTCACACGCGGTGGCATCGTTGGCCCCGCACGACCGCCATCCTGCTTGCGTGCGGCGCAGTGGCGTTGTTGACCTGGTGCAGCGACGTGGCTGGCCCCGCACGCTCACTCAGCGACGGCGTGGTTGCCGGTGCCGACGCTTGCTCATGTTCTTCGTGAGAGCTATTTTGAGACAGCTCTTATAATCCGTATTTTTAGCTTGTTTTCAGTCGGAATAGTATTTTTCCCTCACAACCAATCAGCCGAAATAGTGTTTCGGTTTGTTTTTTCAGCGAAGCGAACGGATCCTCTATTATTGAAGTGAAAGGGTTCAATGAAAAATTACTGAGCAACCGAATGGTTATAGACCTGCACTGCACAACATAGAAAGTTAAAAGACACAAAATTACACTTTAAAAGTTGATGGACCTAGATGACACCCCTCTAAAAGTTAATGGACCTACGGTGCATTTTACTCAAAATATAATATGTTATGACACAGAGACAAATAGACAATTAAACAAATCACAAGACGACAATTTACACTTTTTTCTATAATCAAACAATGTCTTACACTTTTTTCTATAATCAGACAATGTCAAAATTACATGTTAATAACTAGTACAATTAAAAAGACAAATCACAAGTGGACAATTTATAATTTTTCTATAGTTAAACAATGGCAAAATTACGTTGTGCTTGTGCAGCAATGATAAAACCAGGCATAGGCCATGTTCGTTTCTCTTATAATCCGTCTTTTTCAGCAGAAACAGTGTTTTCCTCTCACACCAAATCAGCCAGAACAGTGTTTCGGCTTGTTTTTTCAGCGAAGCGAATGGGACCATACAAGCCATGTTCTCTTCTCTTATAATTCGTACTTTTCAGCTAGTTTTTTCAACCGGAAAAGTATTTTTCTCTCACAACAAATCAACCGAAACAGTATCTACTTTGAGCGCTCATCTACTTTTATAACATCTAGATGAAATACTTGCAACATACATCCGAATCAATTGAAACACTTGCAACATGCGTATGAAACACCAAGAAAACACGTGTTTAGCCATTGCAGAACATATGCAACATATGTATAAAACATATGTTATATTCGGATAAAACACTTCCAAACAAATGAGTGAAACATATGAAGCAACCAGATAAAACATGTGCAACGCACACGTCTGAAGCATCTGGAACAATACACTTGCAACATACGTGTATAGCCACTGCAATATCTGCAACATCCACATGAAACACTTGCAACTTGCAACAAGAAAACACTTGTTGCTACATAAGACTAAAACAGGTAAAACATTTGGAACATACTCTTGCAACAGTGCAACATCCCGATCTACTTTTGCAACATTCGTATGAAGCACTGGTAACATACCTCTGAAACATCTGAAACAATTTGTCGGTGCAGAAAGTGACCAACACGTAAATATTTGTAGTTTTGTTATATGTTGTGATCGGAGGTGGCCTAGCACTCAATGACACATGGTTTATACTGGTTCAGACAACGTGCCCTACGTCCAGTTTGAGTCGGTCGATGACTTTATTCCTGAGCCTAGGTGCTCGAAGTTTGCTGTGGGGTTATAAACGGAAGGGAGAAAGATGGGGGATACAAGAGGTCCGGTCGAACCCTAGTCTGAAGGGCTGAGAGTGACGGGAGCTCCGCTATGTGCTAAGTGTTCGAGCGTGTGCTCGAGGTTTGAACCTGGTGGCTCTGTTGTTGTGTGTTGAATCGATGTAAGTGAACTAATCCGGTCCCCTTTTGGAGAGAGCACATCTCCTTTTATAGATGAAGGGGATGGCCTTACAAGAGAGAGTGTGTGTGTACGTATGCTAAGTCTTTGTTGCCCACGCAATCGGGTACAAGATGATTGTAGGCGCCCATAACACTGTTAATGTCATATGCATGTGGGAGGTTGCGTCGTCTTCTTCTGGTATGGTAGACGTTGGTGCCTGCCATACTGTCGATACACAGAGGCATGTAGGGGGTTTTACCGTGTTCGCCTGGTATGGTAAATGCCGACGCCCACAACACTATTGATGCCTAGAGGCATATGGGGGGAGCCTTATCATGTTTGTCTGGTATGGGAGTTGATGGCGCCCACAATACTGTAGGGAGAGGGTTTTTCACCCCCAATCCTTTGTCCTTCTTCAACTGCTACATCTCCTCCTTAAATAGGGGAAGGGAGAGAGAAAGAAGAACTCACAGACTCGTTCATGATTTTGGAGCGCAATGTCGAGCTAGAAGTCATCCAGCATAGATGAGGTGGTGCTGGCCGTCTTCGCCGAGAAGGGGCTGCTTCCGCCCAAGGAGGTGGCGCACTAGAGGGTACCGCACGTCACCGGCTTCATCACTGTTTACGAGGCTTTCATCAGGATGGAGCCGCACATGGACTTCTTCTGGCAAATCTTCTCTGGACGAGCCTTGTCGGAGAGGAAGACGCTCAGGACTGCGCCGGTGGGAGGTTTCGCCCTTGTAGCTGCTCAGGTTGGCCAGTTGATAAAGTTTGACGAGACATCCTCTAGCCACAACAACCATACTTCAGCAAGGCAGCGTTGCTGTCTAGGAGCTGCGTCGACTGCATGAGAAGGTCAGGAGCTCCATGCTCTTCTGCTGAGCATCTATGGGTGCGACGCCCTTGAGGTACCCGTTGCGCTCACCGAAGTTGAGGGAGCGGAACCAGGCGGGGCCCTTGTGGTGGTGGTTATGTCCAACGGTATGTGCCGTGGCCTCACCTTTGGCATTAGCCGATGCCGCCGAGCGGCCATAGTAGCATTTAGAGTAGAAGTAGTCAGCAAATGTAATCATTAAGTTCGTGGGGAGCCCCCGTGTGAACAGTTTTTGTATCAATGAATACATCAGTTCTGCTTTTGTGATAGAATCACTATCCGTTCCTTGTTTTTATCCTAGCATAGCTTTGTTTTTATCCTTTCTTTTTTGCACCTGCCCGTTCGTTCCGTAGGCTGCAACTTTAAGAACCTGGGCGTGGCCCGTGAGGCTCAGCTGCTCGTAACCATAGGTCGTGGTAGGGTGCGCTCGGTCAGGAGCAAAAATAAAGTTACGTAGGGTAATCAAAGGAATGGAATGCCCTTTCGTTCAGGCAAAAAGTTTTTACCATGTGATAATAAAAAGAATGGAATGCCTTTTCATTCGGGCAAAAAGTTTTTACCATGTGATAGTAGAAAGAGAGGTAGTATTTAGTATTATACCCTCATGGAGCCCCCGAACGACCTAGGCTAAAAGTGTTCAGGCTGGGGTGCTTTACAGGAGCAAGTGTTGAATAAAAGCGGTAAGACCGAATTTAGGTGAAAAACGACGTAGCTGTTCAATGTTCCAAGTGTTGGTGAGAATGTTGCTGTTGTCATCCTTCAGTCAGTAGGCGCCCGGTCAGATCACTTCGGTCACCATATAGGGACCTTCCCATGGTGGAGAGAGTTTGTGTTTCTCCTTCGTTGATTGGGTCCTCCAAAGTATGAGATCACCGACTTTGAGGATCCTCCCCCTAATCTTCCTTTCGTGGTACCTACGGAGAGTCTACTGGTAGCGAGCGGAGCGGATGATGGTCGTTTCGTGGGCCTCCTCGAGTAGGTCAACTGCGTCTTGCTGAGCCTCTATGGCTCGGTCATGGTCGAAAGCCTTCACTCTTGGGGCATCGTGGTCGAGGTCAGAGGGCAGCACTGCTTTAGCTCCGTAGGCCAGGAAGAAGGGTGTGAACCCTGTGGATCGGTTTGGGGTCGTTCTCAAGCTCTAGAGGATCGCTGGGACCTCTGCAACCCATCGCCCAATGTACTTGTTGAGTTGGTCAAAGATGCGTGGCTTAAGTCCTTGGAGGACCATGCCATTGGCATGCTCGACCTGACCGTTAGTACGTGGGTGTTCGACCGAGGCCCAGTCGATCCTGATACCATATCTATCATTGAAGTCCAGGAACTTCTTCCCGGTGAAGTTAGTCCTGTGGTCAGTGATGATATAGTTAGGAATGCCAAACCAGTAGATAATATCGAGGAAGAATTTGACCGCCTCTTCTGAGCGGATGTTGGTGATGGGCTTGGCCTCTATCCATTTGGTGAACTTGTCGACCACTACGAGCAGGTGAGTGAAGCCACCTGGGCCCTTTTTGAGGGGTCCTACCATATCAAGGCCCTAGACCGTGAATGGCCAGGTGATGGAGATGGTTTGAAGCTCCTGTGCTGGCAAATGAGTTTGCCGACCATAGAATTGGCATCCCTCACACCTGCGGATGACCTCCTCTCATGGTGGGCTAGTAAAAACCTTAGCGAAAGGCTTTTCTGACCAACGACCTTGTTGTCGTGTGATGTCCGCAGATCCCTGCATGGACCTCGAGGAGGAGCTGCTTCTCCTAGTTCGTAGGGATGCACTTTATGAGCACCCCCTGATGGACTCCATTTGTAGAGTTTATCACCGAGCGCGACGAAGGTCTTGGCACGTTGAGCGATCCATCAGGCTTTAGTCCTTTCAGGTGGGAGGACCTCCTCGAGGAGGTAGGCGAGTAGCGGTGCTCGCCAGTCTATTTGATCGAGTGCCAACACGGCAATATCGGCGGGCGATGTCATCACGGAGGCACTGGGGTCGAAGCCCTCGAGCGTCGGCTTGGTGTCGGGGTCGAAGCCCCCGGGCGCCGGCTTGGCGTCGGGGTGTGTTTGGATCAGACCTTCTAGGATGTGGGCGGACGGCTCGTGGAGATCGTTGATGAAGATCTCGCTCAGAGACGGATCCCGCCTGGCGGCCAATTTTGTGTGAAAGTCAGCAGCATCGTTGTCCTTTCGAGGACGTGATGTAGCTCGATCCCCTAGAATTTATCCTTGAACTTGCGCACCTCCTGGTAGTATGCTGCCATGAGGGGTTTTTTGCAGGATTACACCTTCATGACTTGGTCAACGACCAACTCTGAGTCACCACGGATGTAGAGTCATGTAGCATCGAGCTCGATGGTGATGCGTAGCCCATTGATGAGGGCTTCGTATTCTGCGGCATTGTTTGAGGCTGAGAAATGGAGGTAGATGGCGTAGCGGAGCCTGCTCCTGTCCAGGGAGATTAGAACCGCTCTAGCCCCCGAGCCGAGTGCCATTATGGACCCATCGAAGTACATTGTCCAGTACTCGTGGGTGACGTCCGGGGTCGAAAGCTGGACCTCCGTGCATTCGACGACAAAATCTATGAGAGCCTGAGATTTAATAGTGGTACGGGGGATATACCTAATGTCATGGCCCATGAGTTCGAGTGCCCACTTGGAGATCCATCCCATGGCATCGCGGTTGCGGACGATGTCCTTGAGCGGATACAAAGTGACGACCACGACTTCATGGTCGGTGAAGTAGTGCAGGAGCTTCCAGGTCACCATCAGCACGGCGTATAGGAGTTTCTGCACCTAGGGGTATTGGACCTTGGGGTCGATGAGTACCTCCCCAATGAAGTATATGGATCGCTGGACCTTAAGGTGGTCTCCCAGCTCCTCCCTTTCGATGACTAGGGCAGCGCTCACCACATGGTTGCTTGCTGCGACGTAGCGGAGGAGGGGTTCTCCCCGTTCGGGAGCGATGAGGATTGGGGCCAACGTTAGTGATGCTTTGAGGCTCTCTAGAGCCTGCTGAGCTTCATCAGTCCAGACGAAGGTGTCCGTCTTTTTGAGGAGCTTGTAGAGTGTCATCCCCCATTCACCGAGTCGGGAGATGAATCAGCTCAGGGCAGCCAGACAGTTGGTGAACCTTTGTACGCCCTTAACGTTGTGTATAGGGCCCATGTTGGAGACGGCCGTGATCTTTTTGGGGTTGGCCTCGATGCCATGCTCGGACACAATGTATCCAAGCAGCTTCCCCTTCGAAACCCCAAAAACACATTTCTCGGGATTCAATCTGATGTTGAACCTTCAGAGGTTCGCGAACGTTGCGGCCAAGTTTGCGATTAGGTTGCAAGCTTGAGCCATTTTGACCACTATGTCATCAACATAGACGGCGATTGTTGGTTTTGGCCACTCAGTTTGATCAGGCTGATTGAGTGGGTCGATTTGGTTGGTGAAGCATTGTTGCATGCACCTTTGGTAGGTAGCGCTAGTGTTCTTTAGACCAAAAGGCATGGTTACGTAACAGTACGAACCATATGGGGTGATGAATGAGGTTGCAAGTTGATCAGACTCTTTCATCGCAATCTGGTGATAACCTGAGTAGGCATCCAGAAAGGAGAAGATCTCGCATCCCGAGGTGGTCGACTATCTAGTGTATGCGTGGCAAAAGAAAGTGATCCTTTGGACATGCTTTGTTGAGGCCAGTATAATCAACGCACATTCTCTATTTCCTAGTCTTCTTTTTAACAAGAACAGGATTGGCAAGCCAGTCGGAGTGGAATACCTCTCTAATGAATCCGGCTGCCAGGAGTTTGGCGATCTCTTCGCCTATGGTCCTATGCCTCTCATCATCGAAGCGACGCAGGCATTGCTTAGCGGGCTTCAAGCCCAGGATGAGACACAGTGCGTGCTCTGCGATGTCTCGTGGTATGCCCGGCATATCAGATGGCTTCCATGCGAAGACATCGCGATTGGCGTGCAGGAAGTCGACGAGCTCACATTCCTATTTGGCTGGGAACTGGGTCCCGATCCGCACCATCTTGGTTAGGTCAGTGGGGTCGATCCCCACCGCCTTGGTTTCCTCGAGTGGGTAGAAGGCCATCAAGGAGCTTGGTTTGTTGTAGTCTAGGACTGTTGGGGTCGATGACTCCCTGAGCTGTGGGAGCTCGGACGAGTTGATGACTGCGGTGGCGAGCTTGAAATGCTCGCGGTCGCACGTGAAGGCATGCGAGAAGGTGCTGCCCATGGTGATGATGTTGTTCGGTCCCAGCATCTTCAGCTTGAGGTAGGTGTAGTTGGGGATCGCCATGAATTTGGTGTAGCATGGTCGCCCCAAGATGGTGTGGTAGGACCCTAGGAAGTCCACCACTTTGAAGGTGAGGACCTCCGAGCGGAAGTTGGCTTGGTTGCCAAACGTGACGGGCAGGTCGATCTACCCGAGCGGGTACGCCTGCACTCCTGAGATCACACCATGGAAGGGAGAGCCCACTAGGCGGAGTTCCGACAGGGGGATGCGCATGGCATCGAGGGTGTCGATGTTGAGGATATTGAGGCCGCTGCCTCTATCCATTAGCACCTTGGTGAGGCGCTTCTTGCGAATGATGGGGTCAATGACGAGCGGGTAGCATCCCGGTCTGGCGACGTGGGAGGGATGGTCCCTCTGATCGAAGTTGATCGGAGATTCTGACCAGCTAAGGAAGGAGGGGACGGTCGTCTTAGCGACGCATGCCTCTCTGTAGCGTACTTTGTTCTAGCGCTTGGAGCAGATGGCGTCGGATCCCCAAAGATCATGATGCATTTCTCAGGGTCGGGGAAGTTGTCCCCGTCCTTGCCCGCTGCCCCTCCTTTCTTGGCTGCCGCCTCTTTGCGTCTCCTTCTTTTGGCCTACCGGCCTGTTGCAGGAAATGTTTGAGGAGCTTGTAGTCCTTGTAGAGGTGTTTGACAGCGTAGGTGTGGTTGGTGCATGGGCTATCCATGAGCTTGTTCAAGTGGTCAGGCAGGCCCTGCTAGGGCTGCTTGCCCACGCGATCAGCCACGACGACCAACACGGTGTTGGCCGATCGACGCCGATCCTTTTTGTTCTTCTTGCCCCTCTACATGGAGGGGCCCTCATCTTGGTCCTCGTGCTTGGCCTTGCCTTTGTCCCGGCCTCCATTGAAGACCGCTCCGACCGCCTCCTCGCGGGAGGCGTGGTTCATGGCGACGTCGAGCAGGTCACGGGTGGTATGGGGCTTTTGGCAGCCGACCTTATGGATCAGGGACTCACAGGTTGTTTCGGAGAGGAGTGCGCTGATGACGTCCATGTCAATGATATTAGGGAGGGAGGTGCATCATTGGGAGAACCAGCGGATGTAATCCCACAGGGACTCACTGGGCTCCTGCTGGCAGCTCTTGAGGTCCCAGGAGTTCCTAGGGAGGACATACGTCCCCTAGAAGTTCCCGACGAAGATCCTCTTAAGGTCCACCCAGTCGTAGATGCTATCGTACGGGAGTAATTCAAGCCATGCCCGAACATGTTCCTCGATGTAGATGGAGAGATATTGAATGATGAAATGTCATCATCCACCCCTCCAGCTCGGCAGGCGAGCCGGAAATCTTCGAGCCATATACCGGGGTTCGTCTCCCCGGTGTACTTGGCGATGTTGGTGGGCAGTCGAAAGCGTTGTGGGAACGGCGCTCTCTTGACACGTCGACCAAAGGCCCATGGTCCCGGGGCATCCGGGCTGGGATTCCGATTGTCTGGCCAGCGACCATGCTTAGGGCGTGTTTCACCGCTCCCCTCGATGGTCCGGCGGGGGCCCGTGTCGCCTGCCCTCACCGTAGCCCGATGGACGTCATCATCACGTGGGGCCTGATGCCAGTTGCTGATGACGCTATGAGCGTCTTGGTTCAGACTGAGCCATTTGCGTACCGACGGTCGGTGTGGAGCAGGCGTCGGGCCGAACCACGATGCAGCTGCGACCTCTTGTGCCACGCTTGGCGGCTGTAGCGGTGAGCAGATCGAGTGATCCGTCTAGTGCGTCCCCACTCTCCTAGTGGGGAGAGAGGCCATGAGTCGGAGTCACGATGCAGAGCTTTCTGCCTATTGGACGGCGGCGGCTTCCACCAGGACCCGAAGGTTTCGGTGGACTGCCCGCTCCTAGGGGTCGATGGGCTCGGGAACGCCGCGCAGAAGCATTGCCGCAGCAGCGATGTTCTGGCTAGCCTGAGCGAACTATGGAGGATCATTCCACTCGTCCATGATGTCACGCTGGACCTAGCGGGCGCGACCCTAGGCGCCGCTCGCCGGGTTACGTGCATGGGGCGCAACGTGCTACACCAAATGCGCCGCCGCAGGTGGTGGCTGGTTCTGTTGCCGTTGTCGTAGCTCCTCGGCATGCTCTTATGCGAGCGCAAGGGCCCCCACATGAGGGTCCAGAGGGGTGTGAGTCTACAAGGACTCTGCTACCACCCGCAGCTGTCTCAGAGCATCTACCATAGCGCACTTCCAGGACGGACGGTGGCTAGGTGCCATGTCGCTGATGCTGGGGCCATCGCTCTTAACCTTGTCATCCAGGAGTTTGTGGAAAGTGGTGGGAGCATACCTCGCCATTCCCATGAATTCAGATGTGAGAGGGGCAGCGCCAGCGTTCGTCGAAGCCCCCGAGCGTACGCGTCTGTGGGGGACATGAGGCCATAGGGGAACCGGTCATACAGTGGTTGCGGTGCGGACAATACGGTCCCTCTGGATAATCGGCGGAAGATAGTAAATAGCGAGTAAATAACAACATGTACATTACTCACAGTGGGGTTTGAGCAGAGTGTTTGCTTGGAATGAAGCACAGGCGCCTCGTCGTTGAAGTCGTCGGGTGTCCCAGAGACGATGGAGGGCGCCCCTCCGACGGGCGCCAGAACAAGTGCCTCCTCATGGAGGTGTAGTACACCGAGCCGGTCAACGACGAAGTCCAGGCTTCCGAAGAGGAAGGCCTGGGATGGCTCGAAGACAGGCGGAACCCACATCCCAATAGGTGGGAGTGTGGGAAACTCTAGCGAGCCAAAGTGAGTCATATCGCTTGAGCCCGCCCTAGCGAAGATGGCGGAAAAGTGGGCCATCTGATGACAAAAATGTGAACGTACAACGTCTTCCCCACAGACGGCGCCACCTGTCGGTGCAGAAAATGACCAACACGTAAATATTTGTAGTTTTGCTGTACGTTGTGATCGGAGGTGGCCTAGCACTCAATGACATAGGGTTTATACTGGTTCAGACAATGTGCCCTACGTCCAGTTTGAGTCGGTCAATGACTTTATTCCTGAGCCCAGGTGCTCGAAGTTTGCTATGGGGTTACAAACGAAAGGATGAAAGATGGGGGGTACAAGAGGTCCAGTCAGACCCTAGTCTAAAGGGCCGAGAGTGACGGGAACTCCGCTATGTGCTAAGTGTTCGAGCGTGTGCTCAAGATTTGAACCTGGTGGCTCTGTTGTTGTGTGTTAATAGATGTAAGTGAACTGATCCGATCCCCTTTTGGAGAGAGTGCATCCCCTTTTATAGATAAAGGGGGTGGCCTTACAAGAGAGAGAGTGTGTGTACGCATGCTAAGTCTTTGTTGCCCACGCCATCGGGTACAAGATGATTGTAGGCGCCCATAACACTGTTAATGTCAGATGCATGTGGAAGGTTGCGTCGTCTTCTTCTGGTATGGCAAACGTCGGTGCCTGCCATACTATCGATACCCAGAGGCATGTAGGGGGTTTTACCATGTTCGCTTGGTATGGTAAATGCCGGCGCCGGCAACACTGTTGATGCCCAGAGGTATATGTGAGGAGCCTTATCGTGTTTGTGTGGTATGGGAGTTGATGGCGCCACTATACTATAGGGAAAATATCGGGGCCCACAACACTGCTTGGGTTCTGACATGCCAGGAAGGTTGCAGGGTACTGTCCTATAGATGTATAGGGTTCGGTCCTCGGTATTGCGGTTGTCTTGAGTGCCCTGCCTTACTTTCTCCGTCTATTTCCTGGTCCTCACCGAGCGGGCGTCCTCGGTTGGTTGGTCCCAGTCGGCTCTAATTGCGCCAGTCGGAGAAGAGCTGTAAGCAGGGGTTAGGCGCATCCCCGGTCGGAGAGGCGGATCAGAGTTGGAGGCGGTGTTTGGCCAGGCCTTTCGATCGGAGAGGCGGGCTAGAGTCGGAAGTGAGCACTATTCCTCTTTGGCCAGGCCTTTCGGTCGGAGAGGCGGACCGGAGTCGGAAGCGAGCGTTGTTCCTCCTTAGCGAGGCCTTCGACTCAGAGATTGGAATGCCCTTCTGGCCAGTCGTTTAGGTATTTGGGCTGGCCCAGGAGTTTGCGCAACGTCGTGTGCTAGGCCGAGCTTTTACTGGGAAGCTGATCCATGAGGGACCCCGGTTTATGAACCTGACACAATTGAAACATATGCTTGCAACACGAGCTTGGACGAATGGAGCTCGTCATTGTGGAGCTCAATGCCGACGCAGAGGTCGGTAGCGGCGCATGGAGCTCGTGACAACGCAGAAGTCGGCGGTGGCGCATGGAGCCCGCAACGGCACTGACATCCGGCATGGGCAAGTCGCCGGCAGATGGAGCATCGTCGTGTGGAGTTCACTGGAGGCAACGGCCAAGCGGCGCTTGGAGGCGGTGGCGGCTGCATGACATGGAAGGGACACATCAGCCGCACGACGCGGAAGGGAGGCATCGGCCTCGCGACGCGGCAAGGAGGCAACGGTCGCATGACTGGGAGAGGGCAGCAGCACGTCGCGCCTGGCAGGGCCGGTAGCCGAGCGCCGTTCACACCCTGCCTAGCAGACCTAGCGGCCAAGCACGGCGCCTTGGAAGCGGCTCGCTGGCCTAGCATCGTTTCACACGAGCGGCTGTCGTCGGGGCTAGCCTACCTCCGCGAGGTCGCATTTGCGCGGAGTGCGTGCCGTGGAGCTCTCCTGCCTCCATGCCGTCACTCGCGAGGCTCGCTGGCCTCGCGTCGTCGTGCACAAGTGACTGCCGCTAGGGCTCGCCTGCCTCCGTGTCGACACGAGCTCGCCTCTGCGCAGATCGCATGCCGCTGGGGCTTTCTTGCCTCTGCGCCGCCACGCTGTGGCTCTTCGACATGCCGCAGACCATCGGTGCTCGTTGCTCTATGTTGGATGCGCACAAGGGAGGAGATTGGGGAGAGAGAAAAGTGGGGCAAGGAATCGAACGGATTGTATAGCAATGAGTGGATGAGCAGAGCGTTGCGCTCAGATGCAGCAGGCGATGAGCAGTTTTTAGAAATGAATGAGCAGGAGGTTATTGGTCTAACGTCATGGCCCACCGATGGACGGACGCCCGCTTCCCAGCATTATTGATATAATATGCAGCTCTCCAGCCCGTTTGTTTTTTGAAGAAAAAAATTGAACACAAGATGGCGAGCGTCAAATTCCTTCTTTGTTTTTAGGAAAGAGCATCAAATTTTTTTGAAAGTGTTTTTTTTCTTGGTTCATCACTTCATCATAACTCCAGCGTCCGGCAAAAAAAAGGTAGTGGTACACGGCAGCCCAAACTAATCAGCCCATAGGCTTATGGACATTATACAAACGAAGGGGGGTTGGAGGCTTGGAGCCCATGGGCCGGCAGCACCGAGTAAGTCGCAAGGTGGCAAACTGGCAATCGCCGTGAGCACGCCGTGTATCTTGATCAGTGATCACTGAATCAGTTGGTGCATTGCGATGGTTAACAACAGGTCAAGACGACGGTGATGGTTTTGTGATTGTCCTGTGACAGGATGCATGTGATGCATGCATAATGCATTGCAAGCGGAAGGCAACTGCCCGGGCTGGGCGCTGACGCGTCCTTCGTCCAAACGCGTGCCGCCATCGCGGTTCGCGGCGGCTCTCACCCCGGAAAGGCGTCCAAGTACCTCGTCGTCGACTTCATCAACGGTAAAGGAGCGGCTGCCGGCGCGCTACTATCAATCTGAACAGAATGAACATGAGCAACCGATTAGTTGCGATAGGACTTTAGACAGATCAACTGATGATCCTGTCCTCGAAAATTTGTGCATGTAATTGCTACAACAAGTGGAAGCAGGTCCTTTCTGTTGTGGCGTCCAGCGCATCATCACATTTATATTTGGCTGTACCATAAAATTTGCAACGGCCTTCTCACTTTGTGTAGTATATAGTACATACATAATATCTTTATTTCGACAAAATACAATTAGAATAGTACAAGGACAAAGTAATCTTTCATCTTGCTACTGACGCAGTGTGTATGTATATATACCGTATAAACCATCATACAACTATGACCGACTAGACGCATTGCAACATTCTTATTTTGTTTACTATGACCGTTACGCAGAGAGTATATGATCAGGGTCGATCGGTATAGCACACACATGCTATAGCTTGACTCCACGCATGCCAGTCAAGGGAGTGCCTCGAGCATTTGCATGCAGTCGAGCTGCATGCATGTAAGAGGCTGAATCAGACACCGCCGCCGATGCCACCTCCACCTCCACCTCCGGCACCACCACCATAACCACCGCCGCCGCCAGAGCCAAGGCCACCCCCAGCGCCAGCACCACCACCGTAGCCTCCACCAGCACCTCCACCGTAGCCACCACCGACACCACCGCCTGCTCCTCCACCGTAGCCGCCTCCGGAGCCACCTCCTGCGCCTGCACCTCCACCGTATCCACCACCAGTGCCCCCACCAGCTCCTCCACCGTAACCGCCTCCTGCACCGGCACCACCTCCATAGCCGCCTCCAGCACCACCTCCTGCACCAGCACCTCCGCCATACCCCCCGCCAGTGCCACCACCTGCACCTGCTCCTCCGCCGTAACCACCACCAGCCCCGGCTCCTCCTCCGCCACCAAGGCCACCGCCTCCACCAGCACCACCACCAAGCCCGCCGCCTCCGCCTTCACCACCGCCGAGACCTCCACCGGAACCACCCCCAAGGCCGCCGCCTCCACCAGCACCTCCGCCGGCACCACCACCATAACCACCTCCTTCACCGCCACCAAGCCCTCCGCCTCCGCCTAAGCCACCTCCAGCTCCACCACCGAGGCCGCCTCCACCGCCTGCACCCCCACCCTTCCCTCCTCCAAACCCAACCCCAAGCCCTCCACCGTGCCCAAGGCCACCACCAAGCCCAAGGCCACCGCCGCCGCCGCCACCATACCCTCCCCCGCCACCAAGCCCGCACCCACCGCACAGGTTCTGCTTCTCCAAGGACCGCGCCTCGGTGGCCACCGCAAGAACCACCGCGACGGCCAGCCCCAGAAGCGCCATGTTCCACAAACCCCTCGGCGCCCTCCCCATGTCGGGCCAAGCAGGAGTTCACTAGCTAGAGCCAAGTAGTAGTGACGCTAGCTGCTGCTCTGGACTCTGGAGCGCTGGACGAAGAAGATCGAGCTCTATCGGTGAGCTTATATAGCGGGCCAGAGTGGCGTGTAGTCGCCTACCCAGTTAATGCGTAGGTGGTTGCGCGCGCGCACGGCCTCGCGTCCCTGCTTTCAGGACAGCCAGGTGGTGAGCGGGCAAGCACTAGCTCTAGCTCTAGCTGTGCTGGGACTGACCGTGGGCTGGGAGAGTACAGGGGGGACGGGCCCAGTTCACCGCGGGGCGCAGCGGGCGGCCGCTGAAGAAGTCTCGCCCCGCCCACCGCATTGACCGTGATGGGTGGTGTGGCGAGCCGCGAGCGCCGCGCGGTGCGGCACTGGCGCTGGTCGATGCCGTGACGTGCGTGTCCCTCGCCCTCCCTGCACGTCGACGGGGAGACGATGATGAGAATAGCAGATTGAGCTGCATTTATGTCGGCGCGCTGTGAGGGACGACGGCGCAACTACCCGCGCACATGCCAGAGCGACTTGGGCTGCCGGAGGGGATCGGGGGGCACCATGCATGACATGAACATGATCGGTGTAGAGCGATCTAACTGGCGAGTGATGTGGCGAATGGCGAATAATATCGCTTGTCCGACTGACATCCAAATAGCCTGACGGGAACTGGCGAGTGATGTGATCGGACCGGAGCTGAGCTGAGGCCTGAGGGGAAAGTTGGCCATGTACTCGTACGTGAGGAGATGGTCGAGCCTGTCGTTTACCATTAGAATGTCAGCATGGAAATGGAGCGCTGATTTTCTCGGCAACGGCTTAGTGCTGAATTCGTGTCCGTGGTTTTCGTTGCCAATTGTTGCGGTGGTCAACAATGAGAGAAATGGAGATGATTAACATTTTGCATGCTTTTCCATGAGGGCCCGTTTGAATGCTTGGAATTGAATTTATTTTAATAATCATAATTTAGACACATATTAATTAAGCTAATATAGTTGTATATGAACTATATTTGTATATTATTGTTGGCTATACGAGAGAGATCATATGTGTTGCATTTCGACCATAGGGGAGTGAGATGAAGAGCGTGTTATAAATTACAAAGTTGAAACATAGCATGGTGATCTGTAGAATCAATTTTCATCTCTCACCCTATAAATTCGAGATAGGCTTATATGATAACTTTGGAAATTAGAATGTTAAATTCCAAGCCAAATAGCCTAGTTTATTAAGTAGATTTCAATTCCTCTAAATGAAAGTATCCAAAACAGCCTCTGATATTCATTCAATATACTCATACCTCAGTCGACGCTACTATCAGTAATCACTGTATAAACTTATATGGAAACTGAAGATACAAAGCCTGTTCGTTTCGGCTGAAACGATCGTGGATTATTACTGCTGGCTAGTTTGGTGTGAGAGAAAAATACTGTTCTGACTTATAATCCACGATCGTTTACAACCAAACGAACATGCTAGTCTATGTCTGTCTGTAAACTAAATTAAACTTCCTAAAATCCCTGGCAAGAGCGACGACAGTCTTCTTTATGGACAGCAGAACAGTTATCATGGTAGTTATTTTTACCATATTCATTCTTGCTTAGAAGTTTGCTAACTGATGTTTAAAACTTTCCACCACGTGGTCTAAAAAATCACCATTTAATCAATAATGTTACCATATTAATTATTATTATACCTTTTCTAATGCTTGGTATCACTGTAATTAGGGGAAAAGTAGTGTTCAAATGATTGCTATGTTTTTTTATAAATAGCAAAGCTTTATTCAAACACAATTATTGATCTTACATGGGAGGAAATCACCCCAAGGGAGAAGTTTTGCAGTGCCACAAGTACCGAGCATTGTACATCATGGAGCATGTGTTTACAAGTGCAAACTGGAGCGATTTTATCAGCCTGTTTCCAAGCATTCCTAGAAAGAGAATGAGCGATTTTGTTTCTCTGTTTTGTTTTTTCACACCTCAAGTTGGGTTCTGCTGCCACTGCCCTTGAAGAAGTCTGCTAGAATGGGCCGAAGATTCCATTGACCTGGAGTGGTGATAATATAATCTCGATCTCTTTTATGCAATGTTGACACAAATGCCTGTCATCATGGGAGCTAATTGGAAGGCCTTCGCTTCAACCATCAGAGGGTTCTGTGGTCTGTGCACCAAACCAATGTTAAAAGGTGCAAGTATGTAAAAGATACCAGTAGTAGCTTTACATTTTTTAAACTTGTGCATGACCAAATAAAACTGGCTACACTTTGTACCACAATCTTCTAGCACCTTGAGCAAGCGGCCCTTCTTGTTCAAATCTAGGCCAGCTAACTTGTGGCAAAATATTTGGTCATGCACTTGGACAAAAATATATGTGGCAAAGCGTAGCAGCCATCCACGCACGTACGCTTGCTTATCTACGGCTCTACGCAACCGGCGCTGTATACCAGCAATTTAATTACAGTATGGAGTTGTAACTGAAATTGACCTGCAACTCCACAAGTAAGAACTTAACTGAACTGTGGCAAAAAAAAAAAAAAAAAAAACTTCAGTCCCATTTCCTTGCTTCTCTCATTTTTTCCACACTCAGCCACAGGCTCACAGCAACAGGCCAGCAGCGCAGTTAAATTCCATGGATATTTTGGCGATGTCGACATGACTCCAGAGCTCTAGCAACAGGTAGCAGTAACCAGACGTGCCCACCGCCACGCCTAGCAAGCGGCAACCCATCGGGACTGAGTCCTGCATGTGCAGTGCAGAGGAGGCGCACCGAGCACCTGCTCTCAATTCATCGGTAAGCCGTTGCGTCAAGAACGGCGGCCGGCCTGATTTTTTTGGTGTCGTCATGTGAGATGTTCAGAGGTCGACCACTCGCTCCTGTCGATCTGCTGCTCCATCGTCTCCGTCGTACAACGAAACTTGACATCGGCCCATGACTGGTCGGACGAGCGGCAAGCACCGACGTTCGCCGGACAGTTTGAATTCAGCACGGATTTTATGGACAGAGGCGGGGTTCAGTGGTTCATCAGGATTCAGGACATATGTTCTTGTTCGCGGGTCTGCTTGTAAAGCAACGACAAAATTGAGCTCAAATCGATCAGTGTCATATCAGATGTAAAGCAACGACGTTCGTTCAGCGTAACAACCGATCTTCTGCTGATATGAACTGTAGGTACGTTGAAGGACTGCATGCTGACAAGTAGCTTTCAGCTGCTCGCACTGACGGACAGTTGGTGGTGGTCGTCTAGAGATCACCGTAGAGTATTCCATTGAACTGGCCATACGTGTTACACTGTATATAACATGTAAGCATCTAGTCCCTCAAGGTAATAACAACCGTGTTATCGTGACTAACATTTATTTTGAGTGAGAACAATTTAGAGTTAGGTCACGATGATACATAAGGCCATGTACAACACAAAGATGCTTGAATAGGCGCTTACAAAAAGAAGCTTATACAAGCGTCGTAACCTACAACAGAATAAATTAACTTTCGGTGCTAATCTACGCTGTAACCGTTGATTTTCAGACTTAATTGAGGAGAGGCGCCGAGCGCTTAACTTGGCAGCGGGCGCAAACTTGAGCGCCCGGTAAGCTTCATCCACCGTGGCACCAAGAAGCTAAAACTGTATGCAAGCGCCGGTGCAAGCGCCCGCGCTGTACGTGGCCTAAGTAATATGAGGCCCAATTTCAGTTTCTATGCGACCAAGGACTCAACGTGAAGGTTACGGACCTTTATGGAGCGGTTTACTTGCAAATTCAAGAACCATGTTTCTATTGTGGATCTCGCTAAGGACATGTCTTAGTTTGTTGGCACTTGGCACTAAGGACGCATCTTAGTTTGCTTTATTAGTAGAGGTCAAGATTTGTCGCTTTAACTTTTTAGGACCAATTCACCTCCTCTCTTGGTGTATCTGGTCGGTCTTTCAAAAATTTTGGACAAGTTCATGTCTAATGTAAACTTCACTAGTCCCAATAAATTTCACTTTTAAACATTAGAGAATCTTGACACCATGTTAATCTTTACCAGGAAAGCTAGGAAAGAAATGATAAATTCTAATCATACTCACGTTAAGAAAAAAAAATACCTAGCCATCAATCCAACATGTCTAATCATTAACAAAAGCCCTTACATATATTCTTCATCTAGATTATCCAACAATTCCCAAAATCTAAATTACCCACAACGGAAAAATTAAAAAATATATATAATATTAAGGGCATCTAAGTTACTGAAATTTCTCACTATAAAAGATAATTTGAAGTAAAATCCTTCTTGTCGGGGTTATAACCCCGGGGTGTCTCAAGGCACCGATTAGTTAATAGGCCACGAAGCCTGCAATGCGTGAGCTGGCGAAGGCCCAAACGACTGAGGCCCAGATAAGCCAAGCAAGACAGGCTAGACGCAAGGGCCATGGTCGTCACGACCTCTTCCTCCAGCTCTAGCCACGCGACGCTCGCAAAGCACACGACCTCTCCCCATTACGAGCATCGGAAGAGATGGGGAGAGGTCGCGTTCGGCCAAGCGCTCCAGCTCTGACAAAAGTGAGCACGCCGCACTGACCCCGCAAGGACCGATAGGACAACAGTCACCTCAGCCCTGTCAGACACCAATGTGGCAGAACCGCCCGAAATAACACACATTCGGAGACGCTTGTCTTCCACTAGACACTAAGTACCCCCGAAAGTAAGCTACACCAGACGGTTCCATCGAGCACACCCCAAGGAAGAACTCGAACAATCCACGTTTTTTATCCAGAATGCAATAATTAGAACGAGTTTACAATACTTAGTACATTTCATACAACAAGAGTTCTCAGAAATACATTATTACAATACCAAGTTCAGAGTGCGGAATTTAAACAGCGAAATTAAAATAAACATCTAACGATAAGATACAAGGATCCGTCTGTGCCCACCAGAAGAATCCTCCACACAACAGCCACTCCTCAAGCTATATCTGCAACAGGGGTAAATAAACCCTGAGTACATAATATACTCGCAAGACTTACCCGACTAGTGGGAATAATTTCCCGACTCCAAAGGATATGATAAGTTTTATGGTTTGCTGGGTTTTCTTTTTACGAAAAGCATTACTAGTAGTGAATCCTTATGTATGTGTTTTATTAGCAGTCATGATTAATTCATTAGCTAACCATTCTATGTAAGCATCTATTCTACTTTCAAGCAAGAGTTGAGCAATTAGATCCATTCATCCCCTTTTATCTTCCAGATCTTACTACGGTGCTAGACCATTATGGCAGAACCGCCCGAAATAACACATCTTCAGAGGCGCTTGTCTTCCACTAGACACTAAGCACCCCGAAAGTAAGCTACACCAAGCGGTTCCGTCGAGCACACCCCAAAGGAGAACTCGAACAATCCACGTTTTTCATCCAGAATCCAATAATGAGAACGCGTTTATAATACTTAGTTCATCTCATACAACAAGAGTTCTTAGAAATACATTATTACAATACCAAGTTCAGAGTGCGGAATTTAAACAGCAGAATTGAAATAAACATCTAACGATAAGATATAAGGATCCGTCTATGCCCACCAGAAGAATCCTCCACATAACAGCCACTCCTCAAGCTGCACCTGCAATAGGGGTAAATAAACCCTGCGTACACAATGTACTCGCAAGACTTACCCGACTAGTGGGAATAATTTCCCGACTCCAAAGGATATGGTAAGCTTTATGGTTTGTTGGGTTTTCTTTTGCGAAAAGCATTACTAGTAGCGAATCCTTATGTATGTGTTTTATTAGCAGTCATGATTAGTTCATTAGCTAACCATTCTATGTAAGCACATGTTCTACTTTCAAGCAAGAGTTGAGCAATCAGATCCATTCATCCCATTTCATCTTCTAGTTCTTACTACGGTGCTAGACCATAGCCAAGTCGTACCATATCATACGGCGATTCACGAACCAATGTATCCTAGCTAGGTATCCCAAAACACACGCCCTGCTTGTATCCTAGGCACAAGCCAGACCAACCCACCACTCTCCTGTCAAGGGGTCCAGATCCTCGTCCAAACTTGGATTCTACGCCCCCACTCCTGAGTCCCGGACTTAGTGTGGTGCTTAGACCTCCACTATCCCCGCCTCCAATCAGTCGGTCTGGAAAGAGCCGGAACCCTTGACAAGAGAGCAACAAGTCTTTCCGCTCCCATAAGCAAGTATGTGCTCAGGATAATAAGTCTGTGACCTGACTACCATCTAGAGCAACGGACGGTCCTTAACTGACACGAACAGGGAAAACAGTGTAACCAAGTTATGCCCTGTTGGCCACGGGACACAACCTATTACACTCACCAATACCCATACCATATCCCTGCCCGGTCTCTATTTCCTTTCACCATTTTATCATGAGAGTAATAATAATAATAATCACCTATTATGAGTAACGTCAGATTACTCACGCTACTGATAGCCTAAGCATAGCAGCTACTCGACCTATGCTAGTAGGACTCATAGGTAGGTTTATCTATGCATGTAGTTTCAATATAAATCCTATAACATAAATGCACATCACACACACACACACACACACATACATATATATATATATATATATATATATATATATATATATATATATATATATATATATATATATATATATATATATATATATATATATATATATATTATTCAAAATAAGGGTTATGCACCGGGGCTTGCCTTGGGCAGGCAGATTGTCAGCTATGTTAGTTGTCGGTGGCTGTGGGGCTTCCTCCTATATGAGAACCTCCTCCTCGTACTCCTCGATCATCTCCTCGTATTCCCGCTCTCTGGCGATCACGAACTCCACCAACTCGTTCTCTACATGCATGCAATGATGATGCAACACTTAGTATTTTGGCAACAACAACTCTTAAAATAAGAATACACATGCTAAGGTACTAAGCTAGCTCTAATAACTAAGATACTAAGCTAATCATTATCTCTACCAAATAGATTTCAAGCTCACCCTACAAGTGCTTAACTTTTATAAACCAATATCATGCCATTATTCCTTTAGCCTTAATGGGTATTTAGCTACCATATTAAGTAGTCTATTCTAGGGCTACAAAAATTACAGTGAGCACATAATAATACAATGAAGCTACTATAAAAATTTCAAGGTTTTTGCTATCACCAATCTACCACAAAAATTCCTACAATTATTAATCGAAATAATACTAAGCATCTCAACTATTTTAATGCTCCTTAGCAACCACACAGATATGTAACAACTAACTATACTAACATCTAGACAATGTTTTTGGGAACCTAATAAAATTAGTTTCACAATTTTTGGATATCTACATTATTTTATATTAATTACTAAAGTTTAGCTCAGAATTAAAATAAAAAGCTATTTCTATTTTCCACGAAAAAGATAAACCAATTTTGGCCCAGCGCGGGGCGCGGCCCATGCGCGGAGGCGGCTCGTGGCGGGGAGCCCCCACACGCTAGCACTCTTGCAAAAATGCCCTCGCATTATCAGACAATTGCGCGAACACTACACGCACTATTTCTATAGACAACGACTTTGCAACGGAGCCCTCTTATCTTTTCACCTTCGCACCGGAGAGGTCCCCGAGACACCCCGTGCTCGTCGGCGTGGTGGATGGTGGCACTAGGCGGTATGCCCGCCACTCGAGGCTCGCACCGACCCAATTAACGAGCCAAACCCCATCTACGACCCTAACGCCTACCCTAAGCAGCGATATGGAGCAGCAGGGCGCACTGGAGCGAGCTGCCACCGTGCGCGGTCGCCCACGGTGGCCCCTCAATCATCCCAGCGAGCTACAATGCTAAAAGGATGGTAGAGATAGGGGATAAGCACTAGGGGCACACTGCAAACCCAGCCAAAGTGGTGGTTTGGTCGGTGACTACTTGAGCAGGGCCGCCCATGTGCGCGCAACGAGCATGGCGACGAGCCGTGGCGGACACGGCCACGTCAGCGGTGGCGGGGAGGCGGTAGGGCTCCCACTAGCATGCGCATGGTGGAAAGGGAGCCAAGGCAAGCTAGTGGTGCAGAGGAATTTATGTGGGGTGAAGTGGTGGGGGCTGGCCATGGCGCGAGTGGTGATGGGTCTTAACGGCGCAGTGGCGGGGCGAAGCTCCAAAATTGAGGCTTGGCTGAGCCGCAATCAAAGTGGGGTGGGGGCGGCTAGAGAAGGGACGTGAGGGTAGAGGTGCGGACAAGACGGATTGATGAGAGGTGACCCCTCGTAGCTGCGGCGCCGGTGTGATTCGACGGTGGCAGGGAGACGAGAACACAGAGAGAGAGAGAGAGAGAGAGAGAGAGAGCGAGGGAGCGATGGGGGAGGGGTAGGCAGCGACTCGGTAAGGGCGTGCCTTGGCGGGATGCGGTTGGCATGACCGGCACAACCCACGGCCAGGCACTAGCCGATAGACATGCATGCTCATGACCGGCGTGGCCCACGCGCCGCAGTGCCATCAATGGCAAGGCAACGGTGACACGACCACGTGCGCACAATGTCAAGGCATGCCAGCGGCGCAGCACAGCTATAGGCGCGCAGCGTGGTGATGTGATGGTGGTGGCAGCGGCATCATCGCGGTGCGGGCACAGAGGCAGCAACAGCACTAGCGATAGCCACAGTGATAGGGGCAGTCGGGCGTAGAGCGGACCGACGGCCTAGCGGTGCGGCTAGAGCGGCCAAGCCGTAGTATGGCCACGGCGGCCATAGCCTACCGGTGCATGATCACGCGCGCACACATGACACAACCGCACGGTAACGTGGGTCGGCCACACGTGGTGACCACGCGCATAGCGCCAGACAGCACAAAGTTGTGATGTGCACGAATTTTAAAGCGTTGATCATGACCAAACCGTTGCTCCTAAACCTAAACCGGCTTCACTACACTCAATATGGCATATGGAACTACTAAATCGAATCATAGCACTACACCACTCCTTAACCCAATCTCTCCAAATAAATTGCTAAACATAGCAGCGTCTAGCTGTCCACAAGCTTAGAAATTTTCTAAGCGTTTGAGCTAATCTTAATTTCATATTACATTTCTAAGCTACTAAAAATATTACTTAGCAATATTCTTTTTCAACAACAAGTATTTTATTGTCATCTATAAAGTTTGCACTTCCAACTTTATTTAAGTATCACACATATATTCTATAGTATTTTTGCTTAATAATAATTGGTTTTAAACCCTACTTGATATGTATGAACTATCGAACCAACTTTCGTTTAGCATTTTTATTGATCATTTTGAGTTACAGAAATTGATCTACACACTTCACCACATGCATTAACACACAAGTATGATTCTCATGACATGTTTTAGTAGAAGATTAATGGGGTAACACTGACAGTGTTACAGCTCTACCCCCTTAAACAAAATCTCGCCCTGAGATTTTATGTGAGTGCCTAGTGTAGGAAAAGAGATAAGAATAAATTCTGATTTAAACAATTACCTCAGTGAACTAGAAAGAAGGTGGGGATAATGCTTCAAGATATAGCTTTCTTGCTCCCACGTTGCTTCGTCCTCTGAGTGATTTTGCCACTGAACTTTATAAAACTTCACCACATTGTTTCTAGTCACTCTTTCTTTTCATCTAAGATCTTAACGGGATGCTCAATATAAGACAAGTCGGGCTAGAGGGGAAGACCTCCAATTTCCACAGCTTCATTGGGGACCTGTAAACATTTCTTTAACTAGGAAACATGAAAGACATTATGTACTACTGACAAAATATCCAGGAGCTAGATACGGTATGCAACAGAACCACACCGGGCCAAAATCTTATAAGGTCCAACATAGCGAGGGGTTAGCTTTCCCTGGACACCAAAGTGATGCACCCCTCTCATGGGAGATACCTTCAAATACACATGGTCACCAACCTCAAATTGCAAAGGCCTTCTTCGCTTGTTCGCATAAGTTTTCTGACGATTCTGAGCTGCCTTCAAATGCCTCTAAATAACACTAACTTGCTCTCAAGCTTCCTTGATAAAATCAGGTCCGAAATAACCATGGTCTCCCACCTCAACCCAATTAAGTGGTGTTCTACATTTCTTGCCATATAAAGCCTCAAATGGTGCCATTCGAATGCTTTCTTGATAACTATTGTTATAAGAAAACTCAGCTAGAGTCAAGCTTTCGTCCCACTTTTCTAGAAAAGAGATGACACAAGCCCTCAACATATCCTCAAGTACCTGATTGACTCTTTCTATCTGACTGTCAGTGTACGGATGATAAGCTAAACTTCTGAGGAGACTAGTACCAAGACATTTCTAGAGTTGCTCCCAGAAACGAGAGACAAAGACTGACCCTCTATCGGAAACAATGGTAAGAGGAACTCCATGTAGGGTCACAACTCGATCAAAATACAACTTGGCATACTTCTTGGCTGAATACCTTGTATCCACCAAGAGGAAATGAGCGGACTTGGTAAGATGATCTACAATGACCCAAATAGAGTCATAGCCCTTGGACGTGCGGGGTAAACCCACAATAAAATCCATGGAAATATCTTCCCATTTCCAAATAGGGATGGGCAAGGGCTGTAGAAATCTAGACGTACGTATATGGTCTGCCTTAACTCTTCCACAAGTGTCACACTCTGAGACGTACTTGGTAATATCCTATTTCATATTTAGCCACCAATACAAGTGACGCAAATCATGATATATCTTGTTACTTCTTGGATGAATGGATAACTTGGAGTTATGAACTTCATCCAAAATCTTTCTCCTAAGCTCCTTACTTGATGGAACAACTAATCTATTCTGGAACCTCACTACACCTTGATCATCAATACTAAAATGTGGACCATGCTCTTCGGCGATTAACTTCTTAATGTGGGGAATTCCTAAAGTATCTTGCCTTTGCTCGATAATAATTTGCTCAAGTAGATCTAAGACTAGAGCAATGTGAACTAGCACCTTGGCATGGTTGAGAGACAAAGGCACTTCTTCAACTTGATACAACTTCCAGCTCAAAGCATCAGCTACCACATTAGCTTTTCTAGGATGGTAATGAATCTCCAAATTATAATCCTTGATTAGCTCCAGCCATCTCCGTTGCCTCATGTTTAGCTCAGACTGAGTGAAAATATATTTGAGGCTCTTGTGATCTGTATAAATATGCACTCTATTTCTCAACAAATAATGCCTCCAAATTTTTAGAGCGTGCACCACAGTAGCCAGCTCTAAATCATGGGTGGGATAATTCACCTTGTGCTTTTTCAGTTGGCGTTAAGCATAAGCTATTACACGTCCATCCTGCATAATCACGCATCCCAATCCAGTCCTTGAGGCATCACAATACACATCAAATGGCCTATCAATATCTGGTTGGGCGAGAACAGGAGTGGTGGTAAGAAAATGCTTCAGAGCTTGGAAAGCTTCTTCACAAGCCAGACTTCATACAAACTTGACATCTTTCTAGAGCAACTTGGTCATTGGTTGGGCTATTTTGGAGAAGTCATGAATGAAGCGCCGATAATAACCAGCAAGACCAAGGAACTGATGGGTTTAATGCACTGACTTTGGAGACTTCCAATTAACACAACTTGCACCTTGCTTAGGTCCATAGAGATACCCTCAGGTGTCAGAACATGTGCCAAAAACTACACTCGATCTAATCAAAACTCACATTTACTGAATTTGGTATACAACTTGTATTCCCTTAATCGAGTTAGTACTATCCAAAGATGTGCATGCTCTTCTTTGTTCTTGGAGTATATCAAAATATCATCAATGAACACCACTACAAACTTGTCTAACTCTGGCATAAAGACTGAGTTCATGAGGTACATGAAGAATGTAGGAGCATTGGTGAGACCAAAAGACATGACTAGGTATTCATAAAGCCCATACCTAGTAGAGAAAGCTATCTTTGGTATATCTTGTGGCCGGATGTTAATTTGTTGATACCCAAAATGAAGATCAATCTTTAAAAACACTTTTGCACCAGCCAACTGATCGAACAAAGTATCAATACAAGGTAAAGGATACTTATTCTTAATGGTTACCACATTGAGAGGGCGGTAATCCACATACATCTATAGAGTGTCGTCCTTCTTCTTCACAAAAATAGTTGGGCAACCCTATGGTGAAGAGACAGGACGGATAAAGCCCTTCTCCAATAATTCCTCTAACTGCTTCTTCATTTCTGCTAGTTTCTTTAGGAGCCATGCGGTAGGGACGCCATGAAATAGAAATAGTGCTAGGTTCTAACTAAATAGTAAACTTCACATCCCTATCTGGTGGTAACCCAGGTAGATCTCAGGAAAGACATCCGGAAACTCATAGACCACAAGAATAGAGGCAAGATCAAGAGAAGCTTCAACATGAGCAACAACTGGTAAGGCTGGATCTGAGGGCATAAGGAGAGACATCCTATCCTCAGAAGAAGGAAGTTGTAACTCAACAACTCTCTGCTTAAGGTTCAAGACTACCCCATAAACTCGCAACCAGTTCATGCCTAGAATTGCATCTATGCCTTGCCCAGGCAGCACCATGAACTAGAGGCGGTAAGTGTGAGTTGTTAGCACTAATCTAACTATGTCCGTTCGAGTATTAACGCACAAATGCGCACCCAGAGTACTGATTCTATAGGCAATAGGAATAATCATAAGAGATATATTGTGCCTTTATGCAAACCCCATGCTCATGAATGAATGTGATGCACCAGAATCAAACAACACATATGCTGGGTGGGAATCAATGGTAAACATACCAGCCATCACAGGTTCATTCTATAAAATCTCCTCAGCCTCAGTGAAGTTGACTTGTCTAGAGCAACTTACGGGCACCTTATTCTCGATAATCGTCCTCTTGACTAGACGGAAGTTGGCTGAAGGCTGGGAAGACTGCGCAGGCTGGTTCTGTGGACACTCCTAAGCATAGTGGCCCTCCTTGCCACACTTGAAACAAGCACCAGACTTGTTCCCCTATCCCTAACGAGGCAAAACCTGCTGTCCCTGAGGCTGATGTTGCACCTGCTGAGTAGGTGCACAATACTGGGTGGGAGGTGTCTAGTAAGTCTGCTGAGACTGACGGGACGGCTATCCACTCGAAGAGTGATAGGACATCCTCCTAACAACCTGCACCTTCTGAGCCCGTGGGTGACTAGAAGATCCAGTGATCACCTGCTTGCGCTTTCACTCTACCTGAGAATCACGCAAAAGTCCCTCCATAGCAATGGTTGCATTTATCAAAGCACCAAAAGTCTAATATCCCCCAGTGTATAGCTCCTTTTGCAAGATGCAAGAGAGGCCACGATAGAAACGGTCCCGCTTCTTCTCATTAGTGTCCACATGGGTCCCAGCATACTATGCAAGATGGTTGAACTTGTTCACATAATCCATCACAGTCAAACTCCCTTGCTTCAGATCTAGGAACTCAGTCAACTTCCTGTTCAGTAAACCAACGGGAATATAGTGCTCACGGAAAGCAGTGGCAAACTCCTGCCAAGTCACACGGTGGTCCACCACCTACATGGCATTGAAAGTATCCCACCACACACTGGCAGACCCTAGAAGCTGCTATCCGGCAAAGCGCACCTTCTGCTCTTCAGTTACAGTGAGCAGCTAAAACTTCTGATCCAGAATACGAAGCCAATGTTCCGCATCTAGAGGCTCAGCAGCGGCATTCGCAAAAATTTTCGACACATCACACACTCACTTTTCGCTTGCTAAATGATTCTTACGTAGTGTAAGTTAGTGTACCTATAGAAAATTGATTAGATAAAACCAGTGCCGCTATCCTACATATACCATATTGCTAGGGCTTATACTTATTTACATAATTTTATCGCATCCTACTTTTCACAAAAAAATTGTTGGTCCAATTTTAGGTTTTGAAAAGAGTTATGAAACTTGTAACTCATTATTGGCTCTGATAACACCTGTGGCAGAACCGTCCAAAATAACACATATTCGGAGGCGCTTGTCTTCCAGTAGACACTAAGCACCCCAAAAGTAAGCAACACCAGGCAGTTCCGTCGAGCACACCCCAAGGAAGAACTCAAACAATCCACGTTTTTTCATTCAGAATCCAATAATGAGAACGAGTTTATAATACTTAGTCCATTTCATACAACAAGAGTTCTCAGAAATACATTATTACAATACCAAGTTCAGAGTGTGGAATTTAAACAGCGGAATTGAAATAAACATCTAACGATAAGATATATGGATCCATCGGTGCCCACCAGAAGAATCCTCCACACAACAGCCAGTCCTCAAGTTGCACCTATAATAGGGGTAAATAAACCTTGAGTACACAATGTACTCGCAAGACTTACCCGACTAGTGGGAATAATTTCCCAACTCTAAAGGATATGATAAGCTTTATGGTTTGCTGGGTTTCCTGTTTGCAAAAAGCATTACTAGTAGTGAATCCTTATGTATGTGTTTTAATAGCAGCCATGATTAGTTCATTAGCTAATCATTCTATGTCAGCACCTGTTATGTAAGGAAAATGGACCCTAGGCCCATTTACTTTGGATTTTGGTGTTTGATGACCAACACAACCAAATTGGACTAATGAATTTGTAAGTGATTGTTTTGTAGTTCAATAGGGCGCAAGACGTGACTTGGACGAAGGTGACATGATGATTCGATGATCAACACCATAAGCAAGACCTTACAAGCACAAGAGAAGACCCAAAATATCAAGCAAAGTCCAAGCACGAAGACAGGAAACAAGCCAAACGCAAGATTTTGAAGAAACGAGTTCACGGAGGTGACCGGACGCTAGACCGAACGCTGGCAGAAAGCGACCGGATGCTCCGATCAAGAGGCTCGGCAACAGTAGGTGCGACTGGACGCTGGCAACAAAATGACCAGATGCAAGACTACAGCGACCGATCGAGTACAGAAAGGTTCTAGAACAGCGAAGTTGCGAGCGAACGCGTCCGGTGGCAAGTGACCGGACGCTGGCAGCGTCCGATCAGTTGATCGCGGCTCTAACGGTCAGGACGACCGAACGTGTACGATTAGGACGTGATCAGCATTCGGTCAGAAGCAGAAAAGTGGGATTTCATCCCCAACGGCTACTTTCTCAGTGGGGCTTGTAAATAGACCCCCAACCGGCCATTTGAAGGAAGTGGAGCTGAGGAAACATATCAAGGGTGTTGGTACACCATTTTAGTGATCTCTACTTGCATAGTGCTTAGTGTTTTATTAGGTGATTAGCGTAGGTGCTTTTGCGAAGTGCTTAGATTGATTAGACCACCGCTTATGCGCTTGCTCTAGGTTTAGGCCTAGTGTTTAGTAAGGTTTGCATACCTCTTACCACTTGGTGCTTGTGCGCACCATTGTTTTACATCGGAGGGGCTTGTAGTCTTGCGAGATCACACCAACTGTGGTTGTGGTGTGGCCGCCACCGTGTACTAGAGGGAACAAGGCCTGTGGCGTTTCAGCCGGAAGCTTGATAGTGAACACGGCGGGGAGCATCCGGGACAGACTTGCCGGAAGGCACGTCAGAGACCCACTTGTGCGTGGGGAAGACCCAAGGCTATCCATGGAGTTACCCGATCAGGAGGTTGGCCCTTGCGAGGGATTCCTTTCGAGGGGCTCCAATGAGGACTCAGGGGAAGCTTGCGCGCTTCTCGATACCTCGATAAAAATACCGGAGTCATCGATGGGAGTTTGCATATCTCTACCTTGCTCTTTAACTTCCGCATTTACGTTGATTACATTACTCCTTTTGCGGTAGGGATAATAATACACTAGCAAAACCGTAGTTGCACATTTTGATAGTTTATCTTTTGCATAGGTTTTGCTAGTGTGAGAAAAAGAGGCCATAGTTTAGAAGTAGAATTTTAAGTTGCCTAATTCACCCCCCCTCTTAGGCATCATGGTCCCCTACACACCTATTCTACTTTCAAGCAAGAGTTGAGCAATCAGATCCATTCATCCTCTTTCACCTTTTAGTTCTTACTATGGTGCTAGACCATAGCCAAGTCATACCGTATCACATGACGATTCACAAACCAATGTATCCCAGCTGGGTACCCCAAAACACATGCCTACTTGTACCCCAGGCACAAGCAAGACCAACCCACCACTCTCCTATCAAGGGGTCTAGGTCCTCGTCCAAACTTGGACTCCAAGCCTCCACTCCTAAGTCTTGGACTCAGTGTGGTGCTTAGACCTCCATAATCCCCACCTCCAATCAGTCGGTATGGAAAGAGCCGGAACCCACGACAAGAGAGCAACGAACCTTCCCGCTCCCATAAGCAAGTATGTGCTCAGGATAATAAGTCTGTGACCTGAATACCATCCATAGCAACGGACGGTCCTTAACCGACATGGACAGGGAAAATAGTGTAACTAAGCTATGCCCCGTTGGCCATGGGACATAACCTATTACACCCACCAATACCCATACCATATCCCTGCCCGGTCTCCATTTTCTTTCACCATTTTATCATGAGAGTAATAATAATAATCACCTATTATGAGTAACGACAGGTTACTCACGCTACCGATAGCATAAGCATAGCAGCTACTCGACCTATGCTAGTAGGACTCATAGGTAGGTTTATTTATGCATGTAGTTTTACTATAACGTAAATGCACATCACATATATATCCAGTTATTATTCAAAATAAGGGTTATACACCGGGGCTTGCCTTGGGCAGGCGGATTGTCAGCTATGTTAGTCGTCGGTGGCTCCGAGGCTTCCTCCTATATGAGGACCTCCTCCTCGTACTCCTTGATCACCTCCTCATACTCCTGCTCTCCGGCGGTCATGAACTCCACCAACTCATTCTCTACATGCATGCAATGATGATGCAACGCTTAGTATTTTGACAACAGCAACTCTTAAAATAAGAATACACATGCTAAGCTACTAAGCTATCTCTAATGACTAAGATACTAACTACCTATCATTTCCACCAAAATAGGTATGGATTCATTTAACAGGTATTAACTTAGCAACTAAAATGTAATCTTACTCTTATTAGCGATTTAACTTATATTACAAAAAAGGAGCACCTAACTATCCTAGTGCTTAGCCTATTCTAGGGCTACAAAAATTTTAGGGAGCATATAATAATATAATGAAGCTACTGTAAAATTTTCAAAGCTAAACCTATCACAATTTTGACACAAAAATTCCCATAATATTTAAACTAATAATATTAAGCATCCTTAATTAATTTAAAGGCTCCTAAGTAAAGTTGGCCATGCAGCCCGTGGCCCGCTGGCCTGGCCCGTGCCCCGGCGTTTTGGCCCGGCACGGCCTGGTGGCCAGCGGGCCCGGGCCAGCACGGCCCGAGGCACCAGGCCGTGCTTGGGCCACCACCCCGGCCCGTGGCATGGCACAGGCACGGCCCAGTGCAAAGAGGCGGCCCGGTGCCCTAATGGCTTCATTTGGCCTAGCAAGGGAGGCAGCCCATGAAGCCAGCCCACCCCACCGCATATATAAGCCGCTGCCCGCTGCCTCCCTCTCCATCCCTAACCCTAAGTCCCTAATCCCCATTCCTCCCCTGCCGCGCCATCTGCTCTCGCTCGTTGCCTCGCTCTCACTCTCGCATTCGCGATCCACCACCGCCGCCGCTCTCCATCGACCATCATCGTCCATCCTCTTTGGCACCGATGACCTCGCCGGCGCTCCTCCACCTTGCACTGAGTTCGCTAACCCCGTCTCCTCCCTCCTTTTCCTCTCCTGTTTCCTCTCGCTCTCACTCGAAATCAGTGAACCATGTGAGTTCATGTTCATGTCACTCCCTCCTCCCCCACCTCGCCGTCGATTCTAATCGGTGTCTGTCTCATCCTCTGGCTGGCTCGCTGGCTTCTTCATCTCCGACACCGGGCTCCAGGAAAGCAGGTTCATCACTTTCCCTAACCCTAGACCTGCTCTTCTCTGCTCTGTCTCTCTCTGATCTCTGTCTCTCAAGTGTCATCTCTCACTCTTCTTCTTCTTTATGTGTAGGTTGGTGCCTGACACCGTGTCTTCCTCCTCTGGAGTAGACATGGCCAGGCCACCAAAGCACCCATTGAGGGACGATGCTGGAGCTGCTGGAGGTCGAGGTCGTGGACGGCTATCTAGCTCGTCCATGGGCGGTTGCGGTTCCGGCCTCGCAACACGGGGGGAGGATCAGCATCCCCTCGGCGACGACGAGGACCAGGCGCCGCACCCAGACGACGAGTTGGAAGTCGAGGACAACAACGACCTACGTGATGATGCGGCTGGTCTGTTCGGCATCGACCTCGGTGACGGCAACCAGCCCATCGATCTCGATGGCGACGACGGTGATGGTGGAGTTGAGGTCTCCACTGACACTCATGGTACCTCAACCACCTTTGGTAAGAAAGTTTCTGCTGTTTGGGATTACTTCCATGAGATTAAGGAGAATAAAATTCGAGTTGCTGCCATCTGTAAACATTGTCGGGCGCGATACACTGCTAGATCATCTGCTGGCACTGGCCATTTGAGACGGCACATGTATTCCTGTATGAGAAAACGTAATCATGCTAGTATGGTCCAGTCTAAGCTTGCTCTGAATCCTGATGGTTTGAAAAATTGGGTGTATGATCCTATGCTTGCTCGCACTGAGTTGTGCCGTTTGATTGCTAGGCTAGACCTTCCTTTAGGGATAGGCGAGACACAGGCTTGGGAGGATTACATTAAGCGTGCTCATAATCCTCTGTTCGAGAAGGTTTCTAGGCAGACCACCACTAGAGATATGTGTAAACTTTTTGATGAACAACGTGCTATGCTTATGAAATCTGTGTTGCCTGCTGCATCTTCTATTTCTTTGACATCTGATATTTGGTCTGGTAATGCTAAGGAGGATTATATTTCTATTGTTGCTCATTATGTTAGTGCAGATTGGGAGTTACAAAAAAAAGTTGTTGGTCTTAGGCTGATTGATGTTTCACATTCTGGTGAAAACATTGCTGATAGGATTTCTAGTGTGGTTGAGGAGTTTGGTTTGATTGACAAGGTTTTTTCTGTGTCTCTAGACAATGCTTCTGCTAATTCTAGGGCTTATGAGATTTTGCAACCTATGTTTTTTGGTTATTTGGGTTCTTATCCTGCACCTACAAGAGAAGATCCTAACAAGGTGTAGTACTTACTTGTGCATCAGTGCTGTGCATGCCATATCATTAATCTGATTGTTAAATCTGGCATGAAGAGGTTGAAACCTTATACTGAAGATTTCAAAACTGCAATAAGTTTTTTAAATTCCTCTAATCAAAGAATTGTATTGTTTAAGAACTACTGCACTACTCAGGGTCTTAGACCTAGAAAGTTTGGCTTGGATATGGATGTTAGATGGAATTCTACTTATTTGATGCTCAAACACTTGCTGCCATATAAGGAAGTCTTTCATGTGTTCATTACCTCTAATTATGGTTCTACTTTGTTGACTACACAACATTGGTATGTTGCTGAACAAATAATGATATTCCTGGAACTCTTCTATAATTCCACTGTTGTCCTGTCTGGTGTTTATTATCCCATAGCTCCACTTGTTTTTCACCATATGCTTGACATGGCTGAACATTTGCAAAATGCTGAAAGAGATGCTAATTTTAGAATGATTGCTACTCCTATGAAGCTTAAATTCCTTAAATATTGGGAGAAAATTCCACTGATTTATTCATATGCATTCATTCTTGATCCTAGAGCTAAGATGAAAGGGTTCTTTAATGTGCTTGAATTGCTTGGTAAGGCAACTGGATGCATTTATAGTGTATACTTTGGTGATGTGAAAGATGAATTGTATAGATTGTTTGCCAAGTATGAACAGAAATTTGGTGCAGTTAGGCCTCAGAGGGTTTCAGTGCCTTCAGCTCATACTGGTAAGACAAAACATGCATGGGGAAGGATCTTTGGAGGTCCTGGTGAATCCCCTGTTGGTTCCCCCTCATCTTCATCTACTCCATCTGCTGTCAGTGAGCTCAAAGCTTACTTAGACAGTGACCCTATCACATGTTATGAGGAATCCTTTGACATACTCCTCTAGTGGCATGACCATAAGCTAACCTATCCAATCCTATATATTATGGCTCGAGATATCATGTCTGTCCCTATATCTACTGTCTCTTCCGAGTCTTGTTTCAGCTGTACATCCAGGATACTCGAAGACCGGCGGTGGCGCTTGTTGCCTAAGCATGTGGAGATGCTCACCTACATCAAGGACTAGGAGCAAGGTGCAAGAAGGGAACAACATACACCTGAGGACCTAGACCTGGAGGAGGCATTCAAGAACCTCTTCCTCGATGAACAAGGCGAAGGCAGCGGCGGTACTGCTAGTGGTGGATAGAAGAAGAAGAGAAGAGGAGAGGTAGTCACTCATGTGACACCTCGGTGTTAAGCATGCATTAACATTTTGCAAATCATGAACATAATACATCATCAAGCATCATAATCATACATGCATAATCATGTTAAATAATAACTGAAACAATGCTTTGAAACATATGAAACATGCTCGGGAAACATGTATGTTGCATTACTGTTTAAATGAACCTGGGTCGTGTTTGTGCTTGTAATGATGTTTAACATGATTGTGTGGGAGTACAAATGACTTATAAATGTTTCCCATGCATTTTGGAGCAAGGTTGGTATTCAAATTTTCCCAAATTTTGCTTTTGAAAATAATCTTCCAAAATACGGTTTTGAAATTAAATTGACCTTAATTTTGTAATTCAAAATCTAGTGGGAATTAGCCCTAGCTCCTTTTGACAAAGTTGTAGAGAATAAATTTTAGAGCAACTTTTATTTTTGGACCAAAGTTTGAAACTGATTGAAATTGCTCAAAAATTTGCATTTGAATGTAATAGGGATAGAAAATAAATTGAAAAATTCGATTTGCTTCTTACTGGGCCGCCGCTCCGCTTCTGGCCCGCTCGCGCAATCCGGCCCGCAGCGCTCGCGCTCGCGCTCTCGCGCCACGTGCTTCGCCCTGGCCGAGCGGCCGCTTTGCTGGCCCAGGCCCATGCCGTGCCTCCCGCTCGCCTGTGCCCACGCTCCGACCGCGCCAGAACGCGCGAGCCGCGTGGCGGCCATGCGCCGGCGAGATCGCCGCGCGGCACCGTCGGCCTGCCCCGTTCCGACCGCCCTGCCTTCAAGTCCCCCTGTCCGAGCCTCCCTCTCCATTCTCGCTCTCTCCCATTTTTCCTCTCACGCGCCAGCAGCTCCCGCGCGCGCTCGCCTCCGCCACCGCCCGCACCAGCACCTCGCCGGAGTTGGCTCGCCCGGCCACCCTAGCTCGCCGTCGACCGCTCCATCTCGCCCTGAGGTCCGCCTCCACCTCGCGCACCCCGTGCTCGCGTCAGTTCACCTTGGTAAGCTTTCACCGGTCGTGAATCGCTCACCGGAGTGAGCTCCTCCTCGCCAGAGTGCTCCGCTCCGTGGACCTTGCTCCTCCGTCCTCCTTCTCGCTCTCTTTTCTCGCACACGAGCACCACACCACGTCACTGAGGCTCCCGAGCACCTCCACTCACCGTGCCGTGGCCGGGGACGCCCCATCGGCGACAACCCGCGCCGCCGCTCTGCCATGCACGGCAGCGGCTAGCTTCTCGAGCTCCTTGGCCCATGCCACGGGCACCATTGGGTTCGCACGAGGGTGGGGAGCACGTTGGTCACCTTCACTGGGCCGGAGACCTCGCTGTCGGCGAGATCTCGGCGGTCTGCCGCCTCCTCTGTCCCGTGTGGCTGCCAGGTGGGGCTGCCTGACGTGGGAGCCCACCTGTCTGTCGCTCGGTGTGTGTGTGTGTGTTCAGATCCGGGTGGATCTAGCAATTTTGATCCGGGAATTTCAGAAAGATTAAAAGAAATGATTTACAGATTTTATTTAATTGCTTTGGAAATTCATAAATCGAAAAATATTGCTCCAAATTTGATGAAACAAATTTTGCTAGGTTTCTTGTGACTAGATCTATCTGTTAAAAATATTGCATGTGGTTTTTGTGATACTTTTGTATAGGGTTTTATTTAATTCTTGCATTTGCAGTTATCTTAGAAAATGTCTAGTAAATAGAATAATTATCAGAAAAATATGGTTCCAGTTTTGTTAATCTCCTTTAGTGATGTACTTTGTAGGAAAAATATATGTCATGCATGTTCTATAGAGAAATATTGATGTGTAGTTCAAGTACCTTTAATTGATGAATTTTGTTATTTTAATAGAGAGCAAAAATTGTATAAAACATGTGTATGATAATATTTGTGCAGTAATTGTTTACTGTGTAAAACATAGGAAAAATATTAAATCTGTTGTTTGATACTTTTCATAATACAAAGTATTTTCATGCTCATATTTATGCCATAGGTTGTCATTTTTGTGTAGGCTATTTTACTTATCCAAATGCCATGAAAATTTTATGGTAGTCTACTTAGAGTAGTAATATGCTACTGTAATTTTCTTAGATTTTTATGAGCACCAGAAATATATGTTGCTGTTGTAGCCCTAGTTTAAAATGAAATAAAATAATCTTCTTTAATGCATGTTTAGTTAATAATGTTTGCTTGGGTGTATCTTTGAAGCATCTTAGCTTGCTGTGGTGACTTGGCATGTTAGTACAGTGGTTGTAGTAGAAGTATAGTAGTACATGTTCTTGGATGATGTTGGCTACCTTGTAGAAGAGCTTTACTTCTACTATGTCCAATAAAGTTAAACATGTTCATCTACATTCCATGCATCATGATCATTACATGTCATCTCTCCGATGCACCTATGCATGAGCACTTATACATCTGCATCATATAGGATCGCAGGAGGAGTTGCTAGTAGCAGTTTAGGAAGAGCAGACCAGGATAGATCCACAAGAAATCTAGGCACAGGAAGTGCCAGAGGAAGAGGAGCAAGGAGAGGACTTGCCCAAGTGCGTGGATCATCAACCTAGTTCGTTTGAACAAGGCAAGCCCCGGAGCATTCTAAGTCTCCTACTTTATAAAAGCAATTCTTTCTATATATGAGTTTATATATTGTTGCATTAAGTTGTAGGAGTTGATTGAAACCGTTGATGCATTTATTACTATCCTTGCCTACCGTATTACCTTTTTACCCTATTAGGTCGGGATCGAATAACTACTTAGCCTTGCTTAGACAGGTAGCGATCGGTGATTTCTGGTCACCTACATTTATAGGTGGTTACTGGAAGAATTTAGCTATGGAAAGAATGATATCCTGGAATTAACCATGTGTGATGGATAATTGGAGACCAGACGGAAAAGTTGGAAGCAACCAGACAGGGTTCTAGGGTGCTGTTAGTTTTCCGTCTGTGTTAATTAAGGACCAATCATTGCTCGTCCCTCTTGTCATGTTGAACGTATGCCTCACATTTAGCTAGCTGAATAAAGTACCTTTCGACCACGAAGCTAGTGACACTATTCGAGCCGGGATAAACTCAGATTGGCAGACTGGTGCTGAAGGGGGTATGACGGGGATGCGAAGAGTGAGCCCAAGGTGCGTCCTGGCTGTCGGGCAGTCCCTGGGTAGTGCGGTCCATGACTGTTATCCCGCGGCTACTTGGAAAGTGTCATTGGTGATCTGTAGCTCACTTGATCGGTGAGTGTGGTTTGTGTGAGGAATAAATCACCTGCTGGTTAGGAATCGATTCGAATTGCCATCGCTCCTGGATATTGAGCACTTGACTCGAGCTACAGCATCATAGTAATTATGATGGAACACTGATGGTTATCTAGATGGTATGGGATATGCTAAATCTAAATTGGTAACTGGATGTTATTGGTTAATCAAATGATTGCTATAGTATAGGTGCTTACCTAGATGGATAGGTCATAATAAAGATGATGCAAAGTACTTAAAATGGTTTCTTCATCATAACTTATGCTTTTCGCAAACAAGTCAGCTAGCCCACTAAAAAAAGCCTTGCATAATCCTTGGTGTCACTTTATTTTGGTTTAAGATGGGTAAGTCTAGCTGAGTACCTTCTCGTACTCAGGGCGTTGTTCCCATTGTTGCTGCAGATGGTCAAATGTACTACGGCTATTGCATTAACTGCCTGTACCCGGCGATGGGCGACAACTAGGACCAAGGGCAATGGTCACTCCATATTTCTCATCTAATGCTTTTGTTGGAGATGACTACCTACTGGCACTGTATTTGAACCAAAAGTGTGTGTGTGGCTTTAAAACTATTTGCTTCCGCTAATTCAGTTTGAACTTGGGTTGTAATAACTTTATGTTCTAAACTCTGATATATCCAACTGTCATTGCGAACTTTATGTAACATGGGACGGTGATTGCTAAACTTGTACGATCTTGGATTGTATGTCGATTGGTTTGAAATCCTTCGTGGTTTCACGGACTACCGGGTTATACGGGATTAAGTTTGCTAAATTATCTGCTTTGGTGGAAGATTTCCTTACTTAATCTCGTATAATTGGTCGGTTCTGTTACAGCTGGCATCAGAGCCAGGTTTAGCAGGTTACTGTTCCCATGAGTATTTAAAACCAAAATTTTGTTTAAAACTGAGTTTTAAAACTTAATAGTGTGCCAGTGGTCATATCATGTATGCCTAGTTAAGGACTCTAGGTGGCTTATTTAAGTACTGACTTGGGGGTCTTTGCATCATATTTCTATTTCGTTGCTCATACGACGTGCTATTGTATGAGTGCCATTCACTTGAGTGGTAATGTATGGATCCATTGCCTCTATGTCTCGGTAAGTGAGAGTTGTGAGAGCATGATTGGATACACTGCCGATCTAGGGAAGTGCTTATATGATGCTGGATTATTTACATGCCATACGCGTGTTTGTATGAAGGTATCCAATGTGTGGGGAATTCTATCCTGTGGTGACGATGCCGTCGATAGGACGATGGTTCGGGTAGTTGCTACCGTTGTACGCGTATCTGGGGATGCGTGTAGAGCGAGTAGATTACTTTTCTGCTTTCGTGCATATTTTTCATACTGTCAGGGTTTGGGCTAAAGTGGATCTTTTGTAGGTACATAACAGCGCTATCGTGTAGTACGTATTAGCTACGTTTATGAGAGACCGTTGTATGCCACCGTCTATGCCGATAACAATTGTTATTTTCCCTAAGTTTGTGAGAACGTATGGAACGTGCATGCATCATGTTGTTACATATCATTCATGGCATTGTTCCTCCCCTTATAAGTTGATTATCTCATTTTGATCAAAATGACAACTTAACCAGATGGCACGCACAAAGCAGACCGCTCGCAAGTCCACCGGAGGCAGAGCTCCCTGCCATCAGCTTGCTCCACATACCCGTCAGCACCACACGTTTCTCGGAGAGTTTGGGATGCCTACACTCTTGTGGAGAGTGCTCAGCTATGTAGGCTATCCTGATGGAATGGAGCCCCGCTATTTCTAGACAAATGAGTAGTTGGGGGAAGGTCTCTTGGTTACTGTGGAGGCCGTTGTTCATCCCCGAGGTGACGGTTCTGAGTGGACTGGTTGGCATTATGAGTCAACTGGCAGGACCGCTGAAGAAGCAGTTGATAGGGCAGCCTTTGGGATATTGAGGGATATCATGGATCGTTTTCCTCAGGAGTTGGCAGCCGCTATAGTTGGAGTCTTTCCGAGGGGCAACCCCTCCACTGACTTGTGGCAGCAAGCAAGAGGAAGATCTTTAGAGATTGGTGCAGCAGAAGGACAGAACAGTGATAACCCTGCTATGAGCGCCATGTTCGCAGTGATGAAGGCTTTTGATGGAGTAGAAGGTAGCCTGAGACGTGTGTCTGGTGCTCTTGGTCAGGCCTGCGATGACCGATGTCAGCTTTAGAGGGATCACGATGCCAAGATTGAGAGGCTTAGTGCAGAGATGGCTCAGTTGACTCGTTAGAGGGATCAGGCGACCCAGAGGACTAGAGTCTATGAGGGAGACGTACATGCACTGAGAGAGCAAGTTTAGCATCTGACCACCACCAACAGGAACACTGAGCGCATGTTGATCCATGTGCTCCACCAGAGGAATGAAGCCTGGTCTGCAGAAGATGTTCTGAGAGCTTGATAGGTTGAGCTAGAGCAGCAGCTGGCCAATGTAGAAGAGTACAATGACAACCTACATGAGGAGGTTCATCAGCTGAATAACTAGCTCCACCCTTACGTTCCTCCTGGAGCAGCAGAGATGGATCTAGATGAGGACGAGGATCCCAAAGAGCCTGAGGCACCAGCTAATGATGACAACGACGATGTGGATAGTGACAATGTCGACATCTCCGACTTAGACAGCGACCATGATGAGTAGGCTAGTAGTTGTTGCGCTAGCTACTAGGGGTTCATTTGCGATGACCTTTTGCCTGGTTGGCATGTCTGGCATGTAATAATGAGTAGAAAGACTAAGACCTTGATGTAATGTTGGAAAACTTGGATGTGTTTGTGGCGATATCTAAACGTCAAGAGTCCAGTGTATGTATGCTGGCAATTTGGTTGTAATGGATGCGATGTGTGTGCTTAAGTAATCTAATTAGTGATGTTGTGTTAATTGGAATGACTTATTGTGCCCCTGTTTTATTGTATGAATTTATTCTCTCCAGTGAATTCAGTATGGCATAATTTTTCATTCACCTACAATTTCTACAACATCGCCTAATAATTACTGTTGCTAAAATATATAGATGCCGAACACTCGTCGTACCGTGTATGACGCTACTGAGGCAGGTGGCAGTGCCCCTGGGAATGAGAACCGTGTTCCACCACCTCCTCCTCCACCGTACACCGCAGAACAGTTCTTCGCACAGTTCCTTGGAAGTCAACACAACATGGAGGGCATGCAGCAGAACATGGAAGCTGCATTGTGCCACATTGCTGACAACACCCGCCGTGGGTTAAACCTAGGTGGACATGAAGCGAATCAGTATAGCAGTTTCAAGGACTTTATGGACACCAGACCACCAATTTTCAAAGAAGCGGTAGAGCCATTGGATGCAGAAGAGTGGATAAACACCATGGAAGATAAGTTTCGTGTTCTAAGGATGATAGAAGTGTTGAAGACTGAGTATGCAGCTCATCAGCTATAAGGCCCTATAGGAATGTGGTGGAAGCACCACCGCACCACTTTTCCTCCCAATGCCCACATTACTTGGAGGGAATTCACTGAGACTTTTCGTGGAGTTTACATTCCACCTGGTTTGACAGAAATGAAGTTTGGATAATTTCTAGCACTGAATCAAGGCACCAAGACTATGACACAGTATCTACATGCATTCAACAATCTAAGTCGCTATGCCTCTGACATGGTGAATACCGATGCCAAAAAGATCGCTAGTTTCAAGAGAGGTCTGAATCCCAAGATGATGAAGCACGTGGGTACCAATACGAGAACTGGTTTCAATGACTTTGTTAGTGACTGCTTAAAGCAAGAAAAGAACAACAATGTATATGCTACATCCAAGACTCGCAAGAGGGCTTTTGAGTCAGGTCTGTCCCAGCCAAGGGCCCTGATGGCAAATCATTCTGCGTATCGTCTGCCAGCCCCTGGTGCAAGGTTTAGGCCACCCCAGCAAAAGAATCAGAATGCCCAACAACCTCAGAGGAATCAGAAGCCATTCAAGATGGCGGTGCTACAAGCCAAGACCAGACAAGGCAGTTCATCTGGAGCTGCTACTCAAGTAAGAGGACCGTGTTTCAACTGCAATCAACCTAGGCACTTTGCAAAGTTTTGCCCATATCCCAAGAAGCAGTAGAATCAGTACCAAGCTTGTGTGCACCACACCACCATTGATGACATCCCGGAAGGAGAGCCCATGACAGCCGGTATGTTTTTTATCAAAATCATCCTGCGGTCGTTTTGTTTGATTCTGGATCATCTCATTCATTCATAAGTCAAGCATTTGCAAGAAAGTATGAGCAAAAGATAGTTGAATTGGAATGTGCTTATCGGATAAGTTCAGCTGGGGCTGATCTGTTAACTAATCAGATAATCTAGGGGGTAACCCTGAGTATAGTAGATAGGCAGTATAAGCTTAACTTGATAGTTATGCCAGGGCTAGTTCTGGATGTGATTATGGGAATGAACTGGATGAATAAGATGGGAGTAGTAATTGATGTTGGAGGAAGAAGCATTTCTCTCAAGGAACCTATTGGAGAAGGTACATTTCAAGTAACCTTACCTCGAAGAATAGATCTGGCCAGTACAACTTGTGCAGTCCGAACTACTCTTCTAGCCAAGATTCTAGTAGTGTGCGAGTTTCTAGACGTGTTTCCAGATGAGTTACCCAGTCTTCCACCGGACAGAGATGTTGAGTTTGCCATTGAGTTAATCCCTGGAACACCACCGATCTCAAGAAGGCCTTATCGGATGCCTCCAAATGAATTAGCCGAGTTGAAGAAACAACTCCAAGATCTGTTGACTAAGGGTTTAATTCATCCAAGTTCATCGAAATGGGGATGTCCCGCACTATTCGTGAAGAAGAAGGATAACTCCTTACGGATGTGCGTGGACTACCGGCCACTGAATGCGGTGACAATTAAAAACAAGTATCCTCTACCTCGGATTGATATCTTGTTTGATCAATTGTCAAAAGCCAAGGTGTTCTCCAAGATAGATTTGAGATCAGGGTACCATCAGATCAAGATTAGACCACAAGATATACCCAAAACCGCGTTCTCCACCAGATATAGTTTGTACGAGTATCTTGTCATGTCCTTTGGTTTGACAAATGCTCCTGCATACTTTATGTATCTGATGAATTCGATCTTTATGCCAGAGTTGGATAAGTTTATGATTGTGTTCATTTATGACATTCTAGTATACTCAGAGAACGAATAGGATCATGTAGAGCATCTAAGAATTGTCTTGACTAGACTCAGAGATCACCAGCTGTATGCTAAGTTTAGTAAATGTGAGTTCTAGCTGAAGACAGTTCCTTTTCTTGGTCATGTGTTATCTGAGAATGGAATCTCAGTGGATCCTAGTAAGGTACAAGAGGTTATGGATTGGAAGGCACCAAGCATAGTTCATGAGGTTCGGAGTTTTCTTGGATTAGCTGGTTACTATCGTCTTTTTATATCGGACTTCTCGAAGATTGCCAAGCCAATGACAAGTTTGCTATAGAAGGATCATAAGTTCATTTGGACAGAGGAGTGTGAGGTAGCTTTCTGCACCTTGTAGAATTTGCTAACCACTGCTCCTGTTCTGGTGCAACCGGATATAGAGAAGCCGTTTGATGTGTTTTGCGATGCATCAAAGAATGGTTTAGGATGTGTTCTGATGCAAGATGGAAGGGTCATTGCTTATGCCTCATGTCAGTTGAGGAAGCATGAGGTTAACTATCCTATGCATGATTTAGAGCTTGCGGCCGTTGTGCATGCTCTAAAGATTTGGAGACACTACTTGCTTGGGAATGTGTGCAATATCTTTATAGATCATAAGAGTCTCAAGTACATATTTACTCAGTCTAAGTTGAATATGCGACAGAGAAGATGGTTAAAGCTGATAAAGGATTATAATCTGAATGTGCACTATCATCAGGGAAAGGCAAATGTAGTAGCAGATGCCTTAAGTAGGAAGTCACATTCTCTTGCTGTGCAACCGTTGTTTGAAGATGGGTTCAATTTGTTGCATCCTGCTGTGTTGCATAATATCTAGGTTAGTTGTACCTTGGAGAGCAAGATCATTGAGGGTCAGAAAACAGATAAGGGAATATTCCATATCAAGGAGAAAATGAAGAAGGAACCGACCAAGCACTTTAGAGTGGATGAACAAGGAGTGTTATGGTTTAAGGACCGTCTGGTTGTACCTAAAGATCGAGAGCTCAAGAACAAATTGATGGATGAAGCTCATCACTCTAAATTGTCTATCCATCCTGGAAGTAGCAAAATGTACCAAGAATTGAGACCTCATTATTGGTGGACGAAGATGAAGAAGGAGATTGCAGCGTATGTTGCTCGTTGCGACATGTGTTGTAGAGTGAAAGCTCTTCACATGAGACCCGCAGGAATGTTGCAACCTTTGTCAGTACCAGATTGGAAATGGGATGATATAAGTATGGATTTTATCACCGGTCTTCCCACCACACCAAAGGGGAATGATTCGATTTGGGTGATTGTAGATCGCCTTACCAAATTAGCTCACGTTTTACCAGTCAAGAACATATTTTGACCCCCTCAGTATGCTGAGAAGTACATTGCAGAGATTGTTCGATTACATGGTATACCAATGACTATCGTGTCTGACCGTGGGTCATAGTTTACCACTCATTTTTGGGAGCATCTTCATAAAGGTTTGGGTACTAGCTTGATTCGTAGTACAGCTTACCACCCATAGACAGATGGACAGACAGAGCGAGTTAATGCTGTTCTTGAAGATATGCTTAGAGCTTGTGTGTTATCATCTAGGGGTTCATGGGAATCATGGTTACCTTTGGTAGAGTTCGCTTACAACAACAGTTACCAAGAGAGTATCAAGATGGCTCCATTTGAAGCATTATATGGCAGGAAATGTAGGACACCGTTGAATTGAGTTGAGCCTAGAGAGAGAAGGTTTTACGAAATCAATTTTGTTGACGAGGCTGAGAAAAAGGCCCGTATTATCCAACAAAACATGAAAGCGGCACAGTCACGTCAGAAGGGTTATGCCAATAAGAGAAGGAGACCGCTTGAGTTTGAGGTAGGTGACTACGTTTATCTGAAGGTTACTCCAATGAAGAAAGTACAATAGTTTGGAGTAAAGAGAAAGCTCGCTCCTAGATTTGTCGGACCATATAAAATACTAGAAAAGAAGGGTCCAGTGGCTTACAAGTTACAGTTACCAGAAGCGATGGGTTCGATCTTTCCAGTCTTCCATGTATCACAGTTGAAGAAGTGCTTGCGTGTTCTGGAAGAGAGAATAGAACCTTAGGGAATTTGGATCAAATCAGACTTGGAATACCATGAGCAACCGATTCAAGTTTTGGACACTAAGGACCGAGTCACTTGGAATAAAGTGGTGAGAACATATAAGATACAGTGGAGTCATCACGATGATGGTGATGCGACGTGGGAAACAAGAGAATATCGGCAAAACACTTATAATGGTTTTTATAACAAATGGTTCGTAACTCAAAATCTCGGGACGAGATTCTTATAAGGGGGGAGGGCTGTAACACCTCGGTGTTAAGCATGCATTAACATTTTGCAAATCATGAACATAATACATCATCAAGCATCATAATCATACATGCATAATCATGTTAAATAATAACTGAAACAATGCTTTGAAACATATGAAACATGCTCGTGAAACATGTATGTTGCATTACTGTTTAAATGAACATGGGTCGTGTTTGTGCTTGTAATGATGTTTAACATGATTGTTTGAGAGTACAAATGACTTAGAAATGTTTCACATGCATTTTGGAGCAAGGTTGGTATTCAAATTTTCCCAAATTTTGCTTTTGAAAATAATATTCCAAAATACGGTTTTGAAATTAAATTGACCTTAATTTTGTAATTCAAAATCTAGTGGGAATTAGCCCTAGCTCCTTTTGACAAAGTTGTAGAGAATAAATTTTAGAGCAACTTTTATTTTTGGGCCAAAGTTTGAAACTGATTGAAATTGCTCAAAAATTTGCATTTGAATGTAATAGGAATAGAAAATAAATTGAAAAATTCGATTTGCTTCTTACTGGGCCGCCACTCCGCTTCTGGCCCGCTCGTGCAATCCGGCCTGCAGCGCTCGCGCTCGCGCTCCTGCATCGCGCGCTTCGCCCTGGCCAAGCGGCCGCTTTGCCGGCCCAGGCCCACGCCGCGCCTCCCGCTCGCCCGCGCCCGCACTCCGACCGTGCCAGAACGCGCAAGCCGCGTGGTGGCCATGCACTGGCGAGATCGCCGCGCGGCACCGCCGGCCTGCCCCGTTCCGACTGCCCCGCCTTCAAGTCCCCCTGTCCGAGCCTCCCTCTCCATTCTCGCTCTCTCTCCCATTTTTCCTCTCACGCGCCAGCAGCTCCTGCGCGCGCTCGCCTCCGCCACCGCCCGCACCAGCGCCTCGCCGGAGTTGGCTCGCCCGGCCAACACAGCTCGTCATCGACCGCTCTGTCTCGCCCTGAGCTCCGCCTCCACCTCGCGCACCCCGTGCTCGCGTCGGTTCACCTTGGTAAGCTTTCACCAGCCGTGAATCGCTCACCGGAGTGAGCTCCTCCTCGCCGGAGTGCTCTGCTCCATGGACCTCACCCCTCCGTCCTCCTTCTTGCTCTCTTTTCTCACGCACGAGCACCACACCACGTCACTGAGGCTCCTGAGCGCCTCCACTCACCGTGCCGTGGCCGGGGATGCCCCACCGGCGACAACCCGTGCCGCCGCTCCGCCATGCACGGCAGCGGCTAGCTTCCCGAGCTCCTTGGCCCATGCCACGGGCACCGTTGGGTTCGCACGAGGGTGGGGAGCACGTTGGTCACCTTCACTGGGCCAGAGACCTCGCCGTCGGCGAGATCTTGGCGGTCCGCCGCCTCCTCTGTCCCGTGTGGCTGCCAGGTGGGGCTGCCTGACGTGGGAGCCTGCCTGTCTGTCGCTCGGTGTGTGTGTGTGTGTGTGTGTTCAGATCCGGGTGGATCTAGCAATTTTGATCCGGGAATTTCAGAAAGATTAAAAGAAATGATTTACAGATTTTATTTAATTGCTTTGGAAATTCATAAATCGAAAAATATTGCTCCAAATTTGATGAAACAAAGTTTGCTAGGTTTCTTATGACTAGATCTATCTGTTAAAAATATTGCATGTGGTTTTTGTGATACTTTTGTATAGGGTTTTATTTAATTCTTGTATTTGCTATTATCTTAGAAAATGTCTAGTAAATAGAATAATTATTAAAAAAATATGGTTCTAGTTTTGTTAATCTCCTTTAGTGATGTACTTTGTAGGAAAAATATATGTCATGCATGTTCTGTAGAGAAATATTGATGTGTAGTTCAAGTACCTTTAATTGATGAATTTTGTTATTTTAATAGAGAGCAAAAATTGTATAAAACATGTGTAAGATAATTTTTGTGCAGTGATTGTTTACTGTGAAGAACATAGGAAAAATATTAAATCTGTTGTTTGATACTTTTCATAATACAAAGTATTTTCATGCTCATATTTATGCCATAGGTTGTCATTTTTGTGTAGGCTATTTTACTTATCCAAATGCCATGAAAATTTTATGGTAGTCTACTTAGGGTAGTACTATGCTACTATAATTTTCTCAGATTTTTATGAGCAGCAGAAATATATGTTGCTGTTGTAGCCCTAGTTTAAAATGAAATAAAATAATCTTCTTTAATGCATGTTTAGTTAATAATGTTTGCTTTGGTGTATCTTTGAAGCATCTTAGCTTGCTGTGGTGACTTGGCATGTTAGTACAGTGGTTGTAGTAGTAGTATAGTAGTACATATTCTTGGATGATGTTGGCTACCTTATAGAAGAGCTTTACTTCTACTATGTCCAATAAAGTTAAACATGTTCATCTACATTCCATGCATCATGATCATTACATGTCATCTCTCTGATGCACCTATGCATGAGCACTTATACATCTGCATCATATAGGATCATAGGAGGAGTTGCTAGTAGCAGTTCAGGAAGAGCAGACCGGGACAGATCCACAAGAAATCCAGGCACAGGAGATGCCAGAGGAAGAGGAGCAAGGAGAGGACTTGCCCGAGTGCATGGATCATCAACCTAGTTCGTTCGAACAAGGCAAGCCCCGGAGCATTCTAAGTCTCCTACTTTATAAAAGCAATTCTTTCTATATATGAGTTTATATATTGTTGCATTAAGTTGTAGGAGTTGATTGAAACCGTTGATGCATTTATTACTATCCTTGCCTACCGTATTACCTTTTTACCCTGTTAGGTCGGGATCGAATAACTACTTAGCCTTGCTTAGACCGGTAGCGATTGGTGATTTCCGGTCACCTACATTTATAGGTGGTTACTGGAAGAATTTAGCTATGGAAAGAATGATATCCTGGAATTAACCATGTGTGATGGATAATTGGAGACCAGACGGAAAAGTTGGAGGCAACCAGACAGGGTTCTGGGGTGCTGTTAGTTTTCTGTCTATGTCAATTAAGGACCGATCGTTGCTCGTCCCTCTTGTCATGTTGAATGTATGCCTCACATTTAGCTGGCCGAATAAAGTATCTTTCGACCGCGAAGCTAGTGACACTATTCGAGCCGGGATAAACTCGGATTGGCAGACTGGTGCTGAAGGGGGTATGACGGGGACGCGAAGAGTGAGCCCAAGGTGTGTCCTTGCTGTCGGGCGGTCCCTGGGTAGTGCAGTCCATGACTGTTATCCCGCGGCTACTTGGAAAGTGTCATTGGTGATCTGTAGCTCACTTGATCGGTGAGTGTGCTTTGTGTGAGGAATAAATCACCAGCTAGTTAGGAATCGATTCGAATAGCCATCGCTCCTGGATAGTGAGCACTTGACTCGAGCTACAGCATCATAGTAATTATGATGGAACACTGATGGTTATCTGGATGGTATGGGATATGCTAAATCTAAATTGGTAACCGGATATTATTGGTTAATCAAGTGATTGCTATAGTATAGGTGCTTACCTAGATGGATAGGTCATAATAAAGATGATGCAAAGTACTTAAAATGGTTTCTTTATGACAACTTATGCTTTTCGCAAACAAGTCAGCTAGCCCACTAAAGAAAGCCTTGCATAATCCTTGGTGTCGCTTTATTTTGGTTTAAGATGGGTAAGTCTAGCTGAGTACCTTCTTGTACTTAGGGCGTTGTTCCCATTGTTGCTGCAGATGGTCAAATGTACTATGGCTATTGCATTAACTGCCTGTACCCGGTGATGGGCGACAACTAGGACCAAGGGTAATGGTCACTCCGTATTTCTCATCTGATGCTTTTGTTGGAGATGACTACCTACTGGCACTGTATTTGAACCAAAAGTGTGTGTGTGTGGCTTTAAAACTATTTGATTCCGCTAATTCAGTTTGAACTTGGGTTGTAATAACTTTATGTTCTAAACTTCGATATATCCAACTGTCGTTGTGAACTTTATGTAACATGGGACGGTGATTGCTAAACTTGTACGATCTTGGTTTGTATGTCAATTGGTTTGAAATCCTTCGTGGTTTCATGGACTACCGGGTTATACGGTTAAGTTTGCTAAATTATCTGCTTCGGCGGAAGATTTCCTTACTTAATCTCGTATAATTGGTCGGTTCTGTTACAACTCACTCAACTGAAACTTCCATATTGCTTCTTTACATTCAAGTTCACTAACATTGCTTGCTTCTGTACAATTTTGCAGGTACTTTTGGTGTGACAGAGTGAGACAGTGAGTCACTATGAATGTTGCCACTGATGTTGGCAGTTGGCTATTGTAATAGGATAGAACTTTTGCTTCTGTGAACTCACTAAGTCACATTGTCACAATGACTTTGCCATTGATGTTGGCTATTGTAATAGGATAGAAGAACTAAGACTTTGACACTTTAGAGCTGGATGTACTCTTTTTTCCTTTCTAGGGTTTCTCATAAGGGTGAGTTTTACCTAGAAAGGTTTTTAATGAGGCAGCATTGCACAAAATAGCTCATATTCATATAATGATATAATCTTGTCTTTTGTCCCTTGTCCTTGTGTTCTGAGTTGTGAGTTTGAGACTTGTGTCTTGTGAGTTTGAATTGTGATTGTGAAATGTGAATCCTGTGGTTTAGAATTCTAAGAATATGAGTTTTGAATCTGATGTGAATCTGGTGGTTTTGAATCTCTGAGTTGTGAATCTGGTGGTAAAATCATGTTGAAAATGATCAAGTCCTTAAAGACTTAGTTATTTTTACAGCCGGGCTATGGGCCGGCACGGCCCGGTGAAAATGGTCGTGCCCAACGGGCGGCACGGCATGGCCAAATGGCCCATGGGCCGTGCCTTGGGCCGGAGGCCAGGCATGAGCACGCCATAGGCACGGCACGACCGGCTTGGTGGCCCGGTGAGGCACGACGCCGCGTCGAGCCGGCATGGCCCGATGGCCATCTATACTCCTAAGGTCAGCATATATTTGCACAAAATAAATACACCAACAGATAGAGAATAATTTCAGGAGTCTGACAAAATTTATTTCACAATTTTTGGACATCTACATGATTTTAGATTAATTACACAAAAATGGTTCTTAAATAAAAATACAAAACCATTTCTAATTCTTTACTAAAAAGACGAACCAAACTAGCCCACGTGGCCCACACGCGGAGGCCCACGGTGGGGAGCCCACGTGCGCGCTGCATTTTAGCAAAAACGCCCCCGAGCTACCTACTATTCTCATAGCCACTATTCGTCCAATTTACTCAGTCATCACTTATGCACGAAAGACCCCGAGAGAAGCTGTATTTGCATCAGGGAGGTCCCCATGACCCCAGCGCTCGCTAGTGCGGCATGGACCGGTATGGCCCCATTACACCGAACAACCGGGACCCTTGTAGACCTAGCTATGGGACCGATGCTCACCTATGGGCCGACGCATGACGATGGGCGGTGGTTGCATGAACGGAGGTGAAGCAGAGAGGGCTCTCCCCGACAATGGGCAACCAGTAGCGCGCGGCAACCGTGTTCCGATGAGCCACAACGTGCAATAGATAATAGAAGTCATGGGTAAGCATCCGTGACGCACCACGATCCTACCCATGGCGGTGTCCTAGCCGGAGACACCCCGAACAAGTCTGGCCATGTGCGTGCGGCGAGCTCGATGACGAACCTCAATGACACGGCCATGTCAGCGGCATGGAGGTGGCTATAGGGCTGTGACTTAGGTGCGCACGACGAAGAGGGGTTCTAGGCGGGGCTAGTGGTGCGGTCAATTCGACGTGAGATGGCGAGGTTGGAGCTAGCCACGATGAGGCGGGTTGGGCCTTAATGGCATGGTGGTGGGAGCAAAGCTCCAAAATTGGAGCTTGGTCTGGCCGTAATCAAGGTGGGGTGGGGGTGGTTAATGAGAGGCTATGAGGACGGAGCTGTAGGTGCATGGAATTAATGGGAGACGACCCCTCGCAGGCAGGCATGTTGGCGTAGCTCGGCGGCGGCAGCAGAGAGAAGGAAAAATGGAGAGAAATAGGTGTGGCTAGTGACTCGATGAGGTGAGCCTTGGTAGGACACGGTTGACACGACCAGCGTGGCCCACAGCCAAACGCTAACCGACAGGCGCACATGCTCATGACTGGCATGGCCCGTGCGCCGCAGTGCCATAAATGGTATGGCGATGGTGGTCTGGCCTCATGCGCGCGGCATCAAAGCGGGCCAGCGCCGCAGCATGGTGCAGCGACAAGCGACACAGTGCGATGCAGTGGGTACGCGCGAGCACGACGTGATGCGACAGCAGCGGCGGCGGCTACGGCGCGGCGCGAGGTGGGTCGGCAATGCGGCCGCACGTGGGGTAGGGGCAGCGCCGCTTAGTCAGGCAAGCCACAGCAACGGTGGCTCCTCGCGGTCGGGTCAAGGCGACCAGACCGGCCAAGTGCTGCAGCGCGCGTGCACACGCAGAGTGTGCCAACGCCACGACAGCACGCCAACGTGGCCTAGTGACCACGCCCAGCCCAGAGGGCTAGCCCGAGAACGTGTTGTGCATGGATTTTAAAGGAGCGACTACCACTAAACCATTGCCTCTAAACCGAAACCGACTTCACCACGATCAAACTGATACATGAGGCTGCTCACTCGAGCTAAAACACCGCATCACCCTCTAATCCAATCTCTCTAAATAAATTGCTAAACAATATTTTCTAAGTTTTTTGAGTTGAACTCTATTTCAAATTGTATTTCTAAGCTATTGAAAATATTACTAAGCAATATTATTTTTCAACAGCAAGCATTTCATTGTTATCTATAAAGTTTGCACTCCCAACTTTATTTAAGTATCACACAAATGTTCTATAGTATTTTTGGTTAATAAAAATTGGTTTTAAACCCTACTTGATATGCATGAACTATCGAATTAACTTTCGTTTAGCATTTTTATTGATCATTTTGAGTTACAAAAATTGATCTACACACTTTATCACATCCATTATCACATAAACATGATGTTCATGATATGTTTTAATAAATTGATTTAGGGTGTAACACCGAGGGTGTTACAACCAACCCTGTGCCACACCGCACGGACAAGACAACATTGCCTCAAAGCGGTGACAACGGGTACGAAGACTACCAACCAGACATGGCCCGGTGATATGGCTATACGGTCCCCCCCCACTATGGAATGGGGTCCACGAGGAAGGCCATGACATCGAAGCCATCCAGAATGGCAGCGAGCTCCGACCTCGACAACTGGGGTCATGGTCCTTGGTTCCTCAAGACAAGACGGACATCGCGACCCGGGGCAGCCACCAACTCCCGTACGACACCCCGGGAGACAAGACGATGATGACGAAGACCACAACAGAGACCATGCCGCATAGGACGGCTGACGAACCATCACCATGCCCCATAGTGCCGCCACATTGGGCACAGTAACACTACATCACACCCTATAGTAGCATGGCCACAAGACCATGACGATAGCCACGACCGGACGAGCACTAGAAGATGGCGTAGCTTGCAAGCCAAGTTAGCTAGGACCTCCCTTAGACTCACGATCCTTCGGTCGGGAGAGCCTCCTCTTTGTATGAGCCCTGGCTCCTAACTCTATATAAGGACTGCCAGGGCAAGACGATTCACATCCTCTACCATTCTATTCATTCACCATCCTTGTAGGGCTTCTGGAGCTTCTTTTCGGGTAGCCCTTCGCCTAGCATAGGTCCTTCCATCTCTTCTACCATTCTTGCACCCCCCATTGTAAGAACTTCAGAGCATTCAAGCGAGGAGCACGCACTCGATCATCTCTAAGACTGGACGTAGGGCTCCGGCCTGAACCAGTATAAATTCTCGTGTCTATTGGATGCTACCATCGTCTTCTTAAAGCAGCGCGACAATCGATTAAGTTTACTAGTCTGGTTTACAAAACACCGACACTTCTAATCTACATCAAAACTATCCACATTTTTCATTATTAAAATAAATTAAAATATCCATCTAAATTTACAACTAAACTACTCACATTTTCCATTATGAAAGATAAGCTAAGGTAAACTCTTAATTTGTATCTAGTTTACTCACCTCTATCATTATGAAAAATAAATTAAACAACCCCTTAAACATGCTCTAGATTACTCAAGTCTACTATTATGAGTAATCGGTGACCAAAAATTTATCACAGCCTGATAAATTTTGTGAAGTACTAGTCCATCAACCTTTGATGTTACATGGCCTAGTAATTTAAAAGACACAAGTGTTATAAGGGGTGTTTGGATGCAGGGACTAAAGTTTAAGAGGTGTCTCATCGGATGTCACATGGGGTATCGCATGGGTTGTTCGGATACTAATAAAAAAACAAATTACAGAATCCGTCAGTAATCCACAAGACGAATTTATTAAGCCTAATTAATCCGTCATTAGTACATGTTTACTATAGCACCGTATTGTCAAATCATGGACTAATTAGGCTTAAAAAAATTTGTCTTGCAAATTAATCTCAATCTGTGTATTTAGTTTCGTAATTAGTCTATATTTAATACTCCATGCATCTATCCAAACATCCGATGGGACAGCGATTAAAGTTTAGGAGGTGGAACCAAACACCCCCTAAATTCATGGGTGGATTAGGCACCACAATTAACCAGAATTGTTTATCTTCGCTTTTACCAAGCTCATTTGTTCATATTTAACACAATACTTATGTGGATACTTTCTTATTTTTATCCAGGTGTTACTTATTTTTATGTGGATACTTAACTGGTAAGTAAAATTTTATCACGTGTTACTTTGGGCTATTTTCATAACGAAAGAGGTTGATAAAGTTTGAAAAATAGAAAAAGACCTAATGTCTATTATTGTCTCTAAAAATTCGAGTCTATTGATTTAATGGACGTATATCTGATTCTTGTGACATTTTCTAAGATTTATTTTTATAATATCACGTGAGGATTGACTTGTGGAGGATTCAAAAGGAGTTTCAAATTAGTAATACTAAAGTATATACGGATATTGTGTTATAAAAGAAAGAGAAGAATGATAGACAATCTAATTTTGAGGATGTCTCCTAAAATTCTAACAAGTTCTCAAGGCTGATCTACTAGTTAAGCTCAAACCAATGTCATTCCTCACAATTTTTCAAGCAATCGCAATATGAATCGAAGGGAAAGTAACTCACGTCGGCATGTTTACATTACTAGATGCTTGTTACCAAAACATGCTGGAGCATGGTGGAATATGTTAACAAGCTGGATGTAGATAGTACTATCTGGTTTGTGCTTTCAAAGCATTGGCACGACGCTCCATAATATCACCTCGGACTAACGAAAATATGAGCCCGTTTGGTGCGGCTCTAGGTGCTCCGGCTCCTACTCCTAAGACATTGTGCAACACTGTTTTTTTTATTGTAGCATGACAAAAAACGGCTCCAGCTCCTCCAAAAATGAACTAGAAAGAAGAGGAGCCGGAGGAGCAGCACATTTGGAGCTTCTCCCGGCTCCGCCACAGTAGTGCTACAGTGCCATAGCCGGAGCCAGGAGAAGCCCCTCCAAACGGGCTCTATATAGTTTGTACGAAAACACTTGTCAACTCCAAAATGACAGTAGTCACAAACAAAAGAACTTATCATTGCAAACATAACATTTCAATATCTTTATTCCTTTACGAAGATGATGAATAAGTAATTGTAAGCACACAACAACGAAGACGGTGAAGTTCAATTAAAATTATAGATATAAGGCTATCTCCAACAACAACACCTAAAATACAAGACACATTCGTCCTTTGGGTAGCGCTACAGGCAAAAGGTTCAATACATATTCGGCATCTTCTCCAACAACAAGACCCAAAAGAGAATCCTTTCTGCAAATGGGTTTCTAGGAGAGAGGATACTCATATTTGGGTTGTGCCTCTCAGGCAACCCAAAATATGTCTTCCGTATTTGGGTTGGAGACTGATTTTAGGTCTCTTGCTACCCATTTTGGGTCTGGGTCTTCTTATTAGAGACAGTCTAAGATCCAGTTGGTCATATGTACTAGTATTCATCTGCATCGAAAAATGGGCCCATGCTTCAATGCATATACAATATACTTCACCAATGGCCACCGCCAATGCCACCACCACCGCCGAAGCCGCCGCCGCCTCCACCGCCCAAGCCAGCACCACCTCCGGCACCACCGTCAAACCCTCCTCCAGCACCACCTCCTGCTCCACCACCAGCGCCGAAACCGCCACCACTACCTCCACCAAGACCTCCGCCGAAACCTTTGCCTCCCCCGAAGCCGCCACCTATTCCAGAACCGCTGCCACCTCCAAGGCCACCACCACCACCGAAACCACCGCCACCACCGGCACCGCCACCAAGGCCACCTCCAGCTCCACTTCCCAATCCACCACCTGCACCGCCACCAAGGCCACCGCCTCCGCCAAGACCACCTCCAGCTCCACCACCTGCACCACCACCAAGTCCGCCATCTCCACCAAGGCCACCTCCAGCACCACCACCTAGACCACCACCTGCGCCAACACCACCTCCAAACCCTCCTCCAGCGCCACCACCAAGGCCTCCACCAGCAGCACCACCTAGGCCACCACCTGCGCCGGCGCCCCCGCCAAGTCCACCTCCTTCACCAAGACCACCTCCAGCACCACCACCTAGCCCGCCACCCGCTCCACCGCCCGCCTCCTCCACCAAGACCTCCTCCGCCTCCAAGGCCACCACCATGCCCAAGCCCTCCACCGAGCCCACTGCCTGCTCCGCCGCCACCACCGAGCCCACCGCCACCACCAAGACCACTGCCCACGCCTAGGCCGCCACCTTTTCGACCTCCAAACCCGCCACCAAGACCTCCACCATGCCCGAGCCCTCCACCAAATCCACCACCGGTGCCAGCTCCTCAACCAAGCCCAGCACCACCACCGAAGCCAGCGCCTCCGCCGAAACCGCCTCCGCCGCCCAAGTTCTGCGTCTCAAGGAACCGCGCCTCAACGGCCACTCCGAGAGCCAGCACCACGGCCAATGCCGCGAGCTCCAAGGCCGGCACACGCCTCGCCGCCCTCCCCATGACCATGAGACAGTGGAGTAAATTGAGCTGTGCGTTGCTGCAGCTGTGATGCTTGCAGCGAAGGACGCTGCATGCTTATATAGCGGAGCCGATGGATCAATTGGAGCGAGTGGGCAGTGTGGAAAGCTAGCAGACTGGTGCATGTGTACGTGGAGTTAATGCAGGTAGTTGCAGACCAGGCTAGCTATCAAAAGTCACGTCTCAACTGTCACGGCCTCAGCCTCCAAAGGCATGCCGCGCCAGCTACAGGCTACAGCTAGCGAGGAGACACGCTGAGCGGGATGGAAGAAACCTGCCGATGCCGTCGTTAGGGTTAGGGGTAGCGAGGCGAGGAACAGATAGAGCAGAGCACGCCATGGGCGGGCAGAGACGGGCCCGGCTGTCTCGCGGCTATTTACCTTTACCAAGGGATACACTACCCCCGGCGGCCCCGGCACGGAGACTGTGCAATGTGTTTGAGGCTGCTCGTAGCTAGCCGATGGCGGGAGCCGACCAACCATGCATGGGCGTTCGCAGGGAGTGGTGGATTCGGTTGGTGAGCTGTGACTCTGAGCGGACGGGGCGTGCGGGGGCGGAACAGGGGCGCAGGGACGCCGGTGCATTTATGGGGGCGATTGGTTGCCGTGTGTCGTCCGGAGCCTCGTCCGGTACCAAGTGGTGCACTGGGGCCTTGTTTAGTTCCCATCAAAATTCCAAGTTTTTTCACTCTCTCTCCATCACATCAATTTTTGGACGCTTGCATGGAGTATTAAATGTAGGTAAAAAAAATAACTAATTACACAGTTTAGTTGAAAATCACGAGATGAATCTTTTGAGCCTAGTTAGTCCACGATTGGACAATATTTGCCAAATAAGACAAAAGTGGTACTATTCATCAGGTTGAAAAAACTTTCGATCTAAACAAGGCCTGGGTTTATGTTTGGTTTCTCTTCTCGTACGTTTTGTCTGTTTTGTTTTATTCATCTGCTTCCTCCACCCCGCACGTCTCTATCTTCTTAATTTCACCTTCTCTCGCGAACCGGGATGGCTTCATACACGTATGGTGCAGGGGGCCATGTGTGAGACACTCAAAACTTTGATGCATGCGTACAACCAAACACGATCTCGTTTTGTACTGGACCAACAACAAAGACAACCAAACACAGCAAATTACATAGTCTTATCATGGCTAGAAAGAGCATGGACAGTCACTCCATCCTGGCTCGCTGACCTTTGAGCAACCAATCACCCGACGCGCTTGACCGGGTGGGCGCCGGCCGCTCAACCAACTGACGAGCCAGAGCGCGCGCCGGCGACGACGCATGTTACCTTGTTGGACAAGCGGACATGGATACGGATGCGCCCATGCCACCGTGACACTGTATGTCACGGTGCCGCGGCGCTTTTCGTTTCCTATACCGGCTGCGGTCGCACCGGTATACACGTACGCTCGCGCACGCAGTTCGTGGTCGTATTTGTACCTGTACGCACGCACGGCTGGCCGGCACGCGGGGCGTGCTTGACTGCTTGTGCTGAGCCACCGGTACGGTGTGAGACTTGCCGCTTTTGCATCACAGGTCTCAAGTTTCGTTGCGAGTCCCACTGTCCCAGTATCAGAACTGATACGCGTACAACGGTGATGTCACGTACCTCTGGGGGCAAAATTTACTTTGTCATTATGTACTGCCGACAGTATAGATAGCCGGTGAGAGCAGTGTACTCCGTAGGTAGTAGGCAGCAAGGATCTGTTATCTGTATATGCATGGCCTGTGGTTTGTGGCACGAGCTGGCTTTTAACTTTGGAGTCATGCATACTACGCCACAGCCACAACTCACAACCGAGGAAAAATACGAAAGCTACTAAACCTGCTTGCAGGCTCGCGCTTTCTATCTGGCCGGCCGGCCTGACTGTCCTGTAAATGACTGACTACTAGCGGTTAGAAAATTCACTCCCCTAGCTACAATAAGACCTATACGCTTACTTTAAAAAAATTACAGAGTATATAGACTTTTTTTTATTTACAGATCGAGGTGGGCCGGCTAGGCTACCGCTTTGCAAATTAAAATCGTGTACCTCCGCTTTCCGCCATGACGCATTACTGATCTTACATTAGCCAATTATTAGTCGCTGGGACGTACTGGGAACGTGCCCATGGCCTGATCGGCTGATCCAAACATGCATACCTACAGATTTGCGAACCCACCACAATCAAATCATCAATAGTGCCAACGGAAGCCAGACCGGTTGGCCGACGGTTGGTCCTGAGTTCGATCCCCATGGGTTACGAATTTTAGTCCCCAAGGTAAAAAAAATCCTCTCGTGTAAAAAAAATCATCTATCCCACGCCAAAGTACATATCGGAGACCAATACTAGGATATCCGAAGATGAGCTAATAACCATCAACATTGATTCGTCCGAGCAGTCAAGAGCGCGACCACAGCTTCAACTGACCCCCCAGGTGTGCAAACTCCGTCTCGCCCGACACCAAGGCCGCAGGCTCCGCCTCGCCCGATCTCTAAGCGCCGGCTCCGCCTCGCCCAACCCTTGGGTTTGGGCTCCGCCTCGCCCGACCCCAATGCCGGGGGCTCCGTCTCGCCCGATGGAGACCCCACACCGCCATCAACCACTCCAAGTCTAAGCGTATGGGCCTAGGTCCAAGCTCTGACGCCAGGGAAGAGACTGTCACGCCTCGATGTAGCCCGCAACGGGCCATACCTGGGGGTTCATGTTAGGAACAGCGTCGAACGTACCGGTGCTGTTTTGCCTAACCTCCGTACGAACACTGACGGGGGCGTCAGTTCGTCACGACATTCGCCATGACGGAGTGGAGCGTCATGACCGGCAGACAACGCCTGCACATGGCGCCAGTGATGGACAGGGCCACGATGGAAAGATGTCCCTGTTGACGTCTACAGGGTCGGCGGGACCCGTATATAGGAGAAGAAGGACCTGGCGATCCTGAAGGACTTCTCCTTCTTATTCTCCTCTTTTCCCTTGACTGTAACCCGTGCTTTCCCTTGGTCTATAAAAGGGAAAGCAGGGTTTCCCATGAATGGGACTCGAATCGATCGCGTCGCAACACATCACACTGATTCGGACTCGAACCCCGAATCGATTAGAACACACAAGCACAGAGCCAAGAGGCGACCAAGCTCTCGGCACCCGTTTACTCTTTCCACCAGAGACTTGGGAGTTGGGACATGTCCCTCTCTCGCCCATTTGTAACCCCTACTATGAACTTTTAGTGCTAGTAACACGAGCAGCAGCAACGAACTGGACGTAGGGATATTCTGCCTGAACCAGTATAAACCTCATATCCTCTTAGCACACCATCCGGATCAGACGCGCAATATTAGAAATTTACTCGTTGGTATTTACTCGAAACACCGACAGTACAGGTCTGTTGTCGTTCCGTCTCACGGGGTTGTGGTGCCGCTGTATATGGGTGGGACCAGGGTTAAGAGATTTTCTTGATCTGCATGAGAAGATCTTCTTCTTAATGAAATACCCGGTGGGACGTCGTCCCCCCATGGATTGAGTTTTTTTTAATCATCAATAATGCTAAAACGAAAACGACCAGCGCAAGTCGAAAGGCATCCTGCATCATGCAACGCCGATGAGACCGTTGGCCACCTTGTGGCACGACGCACGCCTCCGTCCCCCATGAACGACAAGTTCATGGGGATGACCGAATATGTCGCGGAGTCTTTCCATGACCTCCTCACAGGAGAATCAGAGTTGCCCTCCAGCTCTGACTCTAGCAGAGGGAGCCATCACCCCTCTTATGAGTGTTTCATGGCAGGTACCCCCGAGGGACATGTAGAAAGCGTCCATGAAGAGGAGGTTACCCCGATGAACGACCTCGACGACGAGGCCGAGGGGGAGACAGGGGCCCTACCCCGCCTGTGGGTGGAGCAGCTGAAGGCCCGGCACCTAGAGCTCGAGGAAGGATGACTCCAGCTCGAGTAGGAACGCACAGAGCTCGATTGGGAGATCGAGCGCCATGGAGACGGTGGGCGCGCGCACGCCATGGCCCGCGATGTGAACCGAAGGATCATCGCGGACGATGAAGCTGTCCCACACTTTGCCCGGGTGAGCCAGAACATCGCTGTTGCGGTGACCTTGCTCCGTGGGCTTCCAGGGCCCACGACGCCCCAAGGATCATCGGGCCCATCGTGAGATTCACACGCTGCTCGAGTGTCCAGCGACGCAGCAGGCCGAGAGCCCGCTGTCTCGACGATGCGAGCTTGATGCCAGCCAGCGTACGCCCTTAGAGCGACCTGATAAGGATGCGTCAGTCCACCAGGCGGCAGGCAGCGCACCACGGTCCCGGTGTATGAGCGTCTTGGCCGCAACCATGACGCACGATACACCCTCGATGCCCACAGACGTACCCACGATGATTCGAGAGATGGAGCTAGCCGCGGCTATCACCCTCATCATGGTGGACGCTATGACAGCGACGAGGACCGAAACCCGAGCCCTGGCCTGCCGGGGCCTCAGGCCTTCAGACGACACATCCTCAACGCCACCTTCCCGCCAAGGTATCGACCACCAACCAATATCCCGAAATACTCTGGGGAAACAAACCCCGGACTGTGGCTCGAGGATTATCGGCTTACCTGCCAAGCTAGTGGAGCGGATAATGACGATTTCATTATCCACAACCTTCCATTGTTCTTGGCCGATTCGGCGCGAACATGGTTGGAACACCTTCCACCCAACAGAATCTAAAGTTGGGCAGACCTAAAAGGGATCTTCGTAAGGAACTTCTAGGGCACGTACAAGCGCCCTAGAAACCCATGGGATCTCAAGAGCTGTTGATAGAAGGCCAGAGAAACCCTCTGTGGGTACATCCAATGCTTCTCCCAGTAGTGCAACGAGCTACCTAACGTCGCTGATGCCGACATTATAGGAGCTTTCCTATCTAGGACCACCTATGAGTCCCTGGTTCATAAGCTGGGACATAAGGGCCGGTAAACCACCAAGGAGCTCCTTAATATTGCCACCAGCTATGCCTTGGGCGAGGAGGCGGTCGGAGCGATCTTTGACCGCCTCAAAGACAAGGTGAAGCAGGACGAGGATGCCAGCGAAGGCGCCTCCAACCGTCCCATCAAGAAGAAGAACAAGTAGCGGCGTGAGGGCTCTCTCGTGGCCGCCACCGACCGCAAGGCTGGCCGGAAGCCCACGGAGGGTACCCCGAACCACTTCGAGAAGCTACTCGAAGGGCCATGCCCAAACCATTCCTTTCCCATCAAGCATCTATACAAGGACTGTGGCCTCATGAAGCGGTTCTTGTCTGAAGGCTTCAATAGGGGAGAGCACGAGAAGGACTGTGGGGGGGTACGACCCCGGATACCCATGGCAGGTCACATGGGCTACGCCTCTAGGGGCGGTCCAGCCCGCAAGAAGGAGCCTTGCGGGGCACGATTCTGCTCGGCGACCCCCGCAAGGCATGGAGAGGATATCCTAAAGATGTTACGAGATCTGATAGGATATATACGATCCCATGTTTCTTGTAATCTGTTATTACTTTCCGGTTATCTCTCAGATCTAACCGTCTTGTAACCTTGCCCCCCAGACCATATAAGGCGGGCAGGGACCCCCTATGAATTGACAGAAAATCATACGATAGCTAATGCAAACCAACAGACCACAGGAGTAAGGTATTACGTCGTACCGATGGCCTGAACCTGTATAACTCGTGTGTCTCTGTTGCCTTCTTGTTCTTGATTACGCGCACCTCTGCCGATCAATCTACCATCGCGGGGTGCCCCTCGGTGGACTGCCGACGATAATCTGTCGACAGTTGGCGCGCCAGGTAGGGGTGTGCGTGCTGTTTCCTTGTCGAACAAGATGGTTTTTTCTGCAGGCTCTTCGTCCCTCCCGCAGCCCGGCCAGATCTTCACGGTCGGATCCATCACGTGGGTCATCAATGTCGATGGAGTCGGAGAGCTTCTCGAGCCGGTGCAGATTTGTTCTGCACCGACCACCCTCGCATCTACAGCCGCAGATCCAATCTCGAAACTACTTCCAGGGTCGACTCCATCAGCCACCCGCCGCTTGCTACCAGAGGAGGCATGTCAACAATGACGATCTGATCGAATCTATCGATCGGGTCGGCCTGAAACTTGCCGATTGCCTCTCCATTGCTGAGTCGGCTCTGGACACCCTTGTTCAGCACTGAGCACCCTACGATCCCGATCTGTCAACGTTCAATGCTCGGCAGACTCCAGGGCTTGTTACCCTGCCCCTCGGGCTCACCAACACCGCAGCTACATATCAGGACGGCCTGAGGGGCAAATTCGCCGACCAGTTTCCACCAACCGTCAACATGCTGCATGCTGGCCGGGGTCTCGGAGCATCTCTCCAAACTATCCTCGAGGAAAATCCGGACTCCGAATCTCAAGGATCCACCGAGCCCCACGCCGAGACCTTCACCAAGCAACCTCCTCTCCTGCCTTTCCAGGGTGGCGCAATCTTCAACGTCAGTATCGACAGCCCCCCTCGGAACGGCGAAACAGATGAGGAACGCGCCGCCCGTGAAAACAGGAACGCCAACCGTGCGCAACGGCGTGATAACGAGCGTGCCATTGCGATGGCCGAGGCCGCTCGTGATAACCAGATCGATTCACAAGGAAGGCCCCTCCATCGCAACCTCAACGAAGAATTCCTCCGCGTTGACGGCCACGACGTTTTCAAGACTCCAAGCGCTAATCTGGCCGTAGCCGCCAACGAACTTGCTCACCTCCCGCAGACGCTCGAGCTTGCCAAGGTCGCCGCTATGCTTAAGGCAGCACACTATCAAGTTAATGAGATCCGAGAAGTTCAGAGACCTTCATGCTCCACAAGCGTGATCCGCCGATCCGCTGATCATAGATCTAATCGCCGCCCCAGTCAAAGCCGCTTCGCTGACCAGTCACTACCTCTCCAAGGGGGAGTCAGAGGTCACCACGCCGAGCCTCATCGCCAGCACGACCAAGAGGTCGAACAGGACGCCCGAGTGCACCTCAGCAACCTTTGGGACACACGGCGGCGTATCGATCAACGATGTTTCGGGCGCCATGAAGATGAAGTACGACATCGCCAGGAGTACGAGCAAGAGTACGGCAACCCAGACTCGGCTCTGGAGCCGATCGTCGTCGGCAATACTACCGCTGCCGGCCCCGACAGCCCGAAAGGGCCCCCTACGTTCACCAGGGCACTCCGAACGCTCCAGTGGCCCCGTGGTTTCAAAATCACCAGAGTCGAGCCCTACGAAGGACCCATGTTTCTTGTAATCTATTATTACTTTCCGGTTATCTCTTAGATCTAACCGTCTTGTAACCTTGCCCCCCAGACCATATAAGGCGGGTAGGGACCCCCTATGAATTGATGGAAAATCATACGATAGCTAATGCAAACCAACAGACCATAGGAGTAAGGTATTACGTCGTACCGACGGCCTGAACCTGTATAACTCGTGTGTCTCTGTTGCCTTCTTGTTCTTGATTATGCGCACCTCTACCGATCAATCTACCATCGCGGGGTGCCCCTCGGTGGACTGCCGACAATAATCTGTCGACAAGGACCCCAAGCTGACCGCGGATGATGCCGAGGGGATGGATGGTGGCTTTCTGACATCGGATGGCTGCCTCGTGATCTTTGGAGGGTCAGCAGCCTATGATTCCAAGCGTCGAAAGAAGCTCGCGTGCCATGATGTCTATACGGCCGAGGCGGCCGCTCCTACCCTCCTTTGATGGTCAAAGTCTGCCATAACCTTTGATCGGACCGACCATCCGGAGAGCATCCCGCAACCAGGGAGGTATCCACTCATGGTCGACCCAATCATCGTCATGAAGCGGCTCTCCAAGGTACTGATGGACGGAGGTAGCGGCCTCAATATCATGTACGCCGAGACGCTCGACGCCATGGGCATCAGCCGATCCCGCATCTGACTGACCAGAGCGCCTTTCCATGGCATCATGCCTGGAAAGCAGGTCATACCACTTGGGCAGATCGATCTACCCATCACCTTCGAGGATCCATCCAATTATAGGATGGAGACCCTCACCTTTGAGGTGGTCGGGTTCCATGGAACCTACCACGCCATCCTGGGACATCCATGCTATGCAAATTTCATGGCCATCCCCAACTACACCTATCTGAAGCTGAAGATGTTGGGCCCAGGTGGGGTCATCACCGTCGACACCTCATTTCAGCGCTCCTACGAGTGCGAGGTCAAATGTTGCGATCACACCGCGGTAATCATCGCCTCCAAGGAGCTTGCAACCATCAGGAAGGAGGTCACCGAAGAAACATCCGATTACCAGCGGTCGACCGAGTCTTTTGAACCAATGGAGGGCACTAAGGAGGTCCTCATAGACCCCAGCGATTCCAAAACCAAAGTAGTGCACATTGGCACCATGCTTTCATCCGAATAGGAAAGCACGCTCATCGAGTTTCTCCACGCCAACAAAGACATCTTTGTGTGGAAACCCTCGGACATGCTAGGCATTTCGAGAGAAGTCGACGAGCATACCTTGAAGATCAAGTTAGGCTCCAAGATGGTGAAGCAGCGCTTGTGTCGCTTCGAGGAGGGTAAACGTAGAGCCATCGGCGAGGAGATTGCTAAACTTTTGGCGGTAGGGTTCATCAAGGAAGTGTACCACATAGAGTGGTTGGCCAATCCCGTTCTTGTACAAAAGAAGAGTGGGAAATGGAGAATATGTGTTGACTACATGGGTCTCAACAAAGCGTCTTCGAAGGATCTGTTTCCATTGCCACCCATAGACCAAGTAGTCGACTCTACCTTAGGGTGTAAAACCCTTTGCTTCCTTGATGCGTATTCCGGGTACCATCAAATCACAATGAAAGAGTCCGACCTGCTCATGACATCTTTCATCACCCCCTTTGGATCGTTCTGCTATGTCATAATATCGTTCAGTCTAAAGAACACTGGGGCTATGTACCAGCGTTGTATGCTCAAGTGTTTTGGAGACCTCAGCAGGTGAACCATTGAGGACTATGTGGACGACATCGTGGTCAAGTCCAAATGGGCTGACCAGGTCGTAGCTGACCTTGAGCAGACCTTTACAAAACTCCAAGCAAATGGCATTAAGCTCAACCCTGAGAAGTGCATTTTTAGGGTCCCGAGGGGTATGCTGCTGGGTTTCATCGTCTTCGAGAGCGGCATCGAAGCCAACCTGAAGAAGATCTCAGCCATCACAAGGATGAGCCTGATTCACAACATAAAGGGGTATAATGAGTTACATGGTGCCTCGCCACGCTCAGCTGTTTCATCTCGTGCCTTGGCGAATGAGGCCTCCCCCTCTATCAGCTTCTGAAGAAGGATAACCATTTTGAATGGATGCCCGAGGCCCAGGAGGCGCTTGATACGCTCAAGCAGCTTCTGATGAAGGTCCCGATCTTGGTTCCTCTGACCGATGGAGAACCGCTTCTGCTCTACATTACGGCCACCACACAGGTGGTAAGCGCTGCTTGGGTGTGGAGCGAGAAGAAGAGGGGCACGCCCTCAAAGTACAGCGCCCAGTGTACTTTATTAGCGAGGTCCTATCCGAATCCAAGACCCGCTACCCCCAAATCCAAAAGCTCTTGTACGCCGTCCTCATCACCAAGAGGAAGCTATGCCACTACTTCAAGTCACATCTGGTGACAGTCGTGACGTCCTTCCCCCTCGTCGAGGTCGTCCAAAACCAGGATGTCATGGGAAAGATCGCAAAGTGGGCACTTGAGCTGATGGGTCAAGGCATTGCATATGCCTCCTAGATGGCCATCAAGTTCCAAGTGCTAGCTGATTTCACTACAGAGTGGACCGAGGTCCAAATGCCACCAGTGGTCATCGAGCAAGAGTACTGGACGATGTACTTTGATGGATCGCTGATGAAGAAAGGCTCCGGCGTAGGGCTGGTCTTCGTTTTGCCCCTTGGGGTACGCATGAGGTACATGGTTCGCATCCATTTCCCCTCCTCCAACAATGTGGCTGAATATGAGGCACTCATTAATGGACTGTGCATCACCATCGAGCTCGGTATCCGACGCCTCGACGTCTAGGGTTACTCCCAGCTGGTCATCGACCAAGTGATGAAGGAGTCGAGCTGCCACAACTCTAAGATGGTTGCATACTACCGAGAAGTCCGCTAGCTAGAGGACAAGTTCAATGGCCTCGAGCTTAATCACATCCCAAGGCGTCTTAATGAGGTGGTCGACACGTTGGCGAAAGCGGCGTCCGACTGAGAGCCATTGCCGACAGGTGTCTTTGCCAGCGATTAGCATAAGCCCTCGGTCAGCTACGAGGAGCCAGAAGAAGCCGATGATGGGTCACCTGCCCTAGGCTCGGGGGCTGACCAACCATCGGCTCCATCCAACCCCGAAGTCATGGAGCTTGACAAGGATCCAGCGATAGAGCCCGACCCTCTAGTCGACTGGAAGACACCTTACCTCGACTACCTCTTCCGCGAGGCGCTACCGACGAACAAGACAGAGGCTTAGCGACTCACGCGTCGTGCTAAGTCCTTCGTCCTTATTGAGGGCGAACTCTACAAGCGAAGCCACACTGGGATCCTACAGCGCTACATCCCTATCAAATAGGGGAAGCGACAGCCATGGTAGGGTCTACGGTCACCATGCCACGCTGAGAACCCTTGTCAGAAATGCATTCCGACAAGGCTTCTACTGGCCGACCACAGTAGTCAATGCTGAACAGATTGTGGGCACCTGCGAAGGGTGTCAGTACTACGCTTGGTAGACCCACCTACCGGTCCAAGCGCTCCAAACGATCCCCATCATGTGGCCGTTCGTGGTCTGGGGGCTCGATCTGGTCAGACCCCTCAAAAGAGTGGCTGGGGGCTATACCCACTTGCTTGTCACCATAGACAAGTTTATAAAGTGGATAGAGGCCCGACCGATCTCCACGATCAAGTCTAAGTAGGCCATGCTATTCTTCCTCGACATCGTCCATCGCTTTGGGGTCCCGAACTCCATCATCACGGACAATGACACACAGTTCACTAGAAAGAAGTTCCTCTGATTCTGTGATGAATACCACATCCGCATCGATTGGGCTACCGTGGTGCACCCCCGCACGAACGGGCAGGTAGAGCACATGAACGGGATGGTCCTATAGGGCCTCAAGCCTAAGATCTTCAACCGGTTGAACAAGTTTGGTGGTCGATGGGTCACTGAGCTTCCTGTGGTGCTCTGGAGCCTAAGAACGACCCCCAGCCGAGCCACTGGCTACACACTATTCTTCATGGTCTACGGTTCTGAGACTATCCTCCCAATCGACCTTGACTATGGAGCATCAAGGGTCAGGGCATACGATGAACAGGGAGCCGAGGCATCCCTCGAGGACGCCATGGACCAGCTGGATGAAGCACACGACGTTGTCGTCCTCCGCTCGACCAAGTACTAGCAGGCATTGTGGCAGTACCACAGCCATCAAATGCGAGGTCAGGCCTTCAACGTCGAAGACCTAGTCCTCCACCTCATCCAGAGTAGCAAGGACCGCCACAAGCTCTCTCCGCCATGGGAGGGACCATACGTCATCACGAAGGTGCTCCGACTAGGCGCCTATAAGCTCAAGACCATCGACGGCGATGTCTTCGCCAATGCCTAGAACATCGAGCAACTATGTCGCTTTTACCCTTAATAAATGCACACTTTCTCTTATCAGTTTCACTATCAAACTCCCCGACCTTTAGTGACACCTGACCCTAGCAATGGCGGGGGTCGAGCCTCACTTAGGGGCTAATAACAGCGTACCTATCCGGTAGACATTCTCTACGCCCGACCCTCTCTCTAGTTAAGGCCTAGAAGCGAGGTTTGTGGAAATGAACGCTGAGTAAAACTGGTTGGACTGTGAGAGACCTACGCCTCAGTGGCTACGGCGCCTTTGCTCACCAGCGTGATCAGAGTTTTTTCCACACCCTAGGTTTTTTGGGCCTTAGTCATGAAAAGTGTCGGTGCGCGTCTAAGAGTTTGTCCACCTGGCCAAGTTTCTCTATGCCCGACCCCCTATTACATCAAGACCTAGGAGCTAGGGTTGTGGGAACAAGCTCTGAGTAAAACTAGTCGGACTATGAGAAACCTATGCCTCGATGGCTACGACGCCTTTGCTCACCAGCGTGATTAGAGTTTGCTCATCCGCACCCTAAGCTTTATGGCCTTGACGACAAAAAGGGTCAGAACATGCTAACCTTTTTATACGAAAAGGGGAGAAGGGCTAAAAATATGTTAGGCTATAACAGAATTCAAGAGCTTGTCCATTTATTACGAGTTCATCGCCTGGCTTATCTGCCTAACTAAGTTTTTGGGTGGGATGTTCTCATTCTCTATCTCCGTAGGTAAGTCCTATCCCAGCGGGTCATACAACTCGACCGAACGGCTTAACCGCTGTCGAGGGACAGGTAGGGAGCAGCAGGATGCCCCACGTGGGTTATGCTGACCCCGTCATGAATGACAGACCTAGATTCCGCTCAAACATATCCAGTAAGAACTCCATGAACCTATCACTTGTGCCATCGAGGTACTCCTATGCCAGCGGGTCGCCCAAGTTGATCGAACAATTCGAGCCGCTGCCGAAAGATGGGTCACCCTTACTTTACGCGCATTAATTTCGCTATCGAGCCCCCGACCCTAGCAACAGCAAGGGGTTGGGTCTCCCTCGGGGGCTGGCAAGAGTGTCTATTTGGTAGTGATTCTCGATGCCCAACCCCTTTCTCGTGCTAAAACCTAGTGGCAAGGTGTGCGGAAACAAACTCTGAGCAAAACTGATTGGACCACTAGAAACCTACGCCCTAACAATTACGACATTTCTACTCACCAGCGTGATCAAAGTTTTTTGTTCCCACACCCCGAGCTTTAGCCTCTGCCTTCCCTGGAAGGATTTGGAGGGACCCACCAGCAGAATCTCCATCGAGGAGAGGCCGGCAGGTCGCCTACGTCGATCAGACGACTTAGGCCGCTGCCGAGAGATAGGTACGGAGAAGTGGGATGCCCCATGCAGGTTACACCGGCTCCATCATGAACATCGAACCCGGATCCCACACGGACATACCTGGTAAAAGCTCCCCGAACCTGTCACTCGAACCATCGAGGTAACTTTACCAAACCCCACTTTACTTTTCTAGTACATGAGCATTCATTCATCCATTCATATGCATGCATTCATACATTCATTCACACATTCATCTCATACATCCAAGCATTGCATATGCAATTATTGCATCACAACGCTTCGCGTCGTGTCACGAAGCGGTAGTCGTCTCATTTGACATGAGTGGCAACCGATCGAGGTTCAAAGGCTATCCCACAAAGGTCTCGAGGCCGCCTAACGTCAAATAGAGCCATGGGAGAAAAACTTAGATGAGCCCCAGCGGCCTTGCTTGACCCTGCTCAGAAGCAGACATGGTCATCTAGACCTTTCTCGTTCGATCCTAACCTCGAGCCAAGCCCATAGAATCTCCATTGAGGAGAGGCTAGCGGGCCACCCAAGCCAATCGAACGGCTTAGGCATCTGCCGGGAGGCAGGTTAAGGAGCAGTGGAATGCCACATGAGGGCTATGCTGACCCCATCAGCTAATGATGGACCCGGATTCCACTCGAACGCGCCTATTAGCGAGTTCACCGAGCGCGACACTCGAACCATCGAGGCAACTGTCGTTAGCTTAGCCCCTCCAGTTGCAAAAACCAAGGACGGGGGGACGCATGAAATCTAGCCAACCCCTATCAACCACCACAGGGCTCAGGGGCTCGAGCCACCTAACTCGAACTCGGGAATCCACCTAACCGGGGTTCGAAGGCCAGACCACGAAGGGCCCGAGGCAACCTCGCGTCGAACAGGGCCAGGGGAGAAAACATAGATGAGCCCCAGCAGCCTTTGCTCGACCCACTCAGAAGCAGATAGGATTATCTCAACCTTCTCGTTCGATCCTAACCTCAAGCCGAGCCCATAGAATCCCCATTAAGAGGAGGCCATCGGGCCACCTGAGTCACCCCCCAGAATGGCTCGGGCATTTGCTGAGAGGTGGGTTAAGGAGCAGTGGAATGCCACATGAGGGCTATGCCGACCCTGTCACAAATGATGGACCTAGATTCCACTCGAACATACCCATTAGCGAGCTCATTGAGCTCGTCACTTGGGCCATTGAGGCAAGTGACGTTAGCTCAACCCCTCCGGTTGCGGAAACCATGGACGGGGCGACGATCACAAAGACGAGCCGACCCTCGATCGGGCCCCTACTATGCGCGGGGGCTTGAGGAAAGTTGAACTCACAAGGAGACCGAACACACGGTCGTAGAACGATGGCTAAGAACCTAGGGAGGGGGTACGTGCGAAAACAAGAGACATTTTCTCCTACCAATTTTGCTATCCTCTCCTCAATCTTTAGTGACACCCAACCCCAGCAACGGTAAGGGGTCGGATCTCACTCGGGGGCTGATAAGGGTATAAATACACCCTTTTTGAAACAGTCACCGTGCCCAACCTCTTCCTCATGTTAAACCTAGTGGCAAGGTCTATGGAAATGAATGACTGAGCAAGGGTGGTCGGACTACAAGAAACCTACGCCCCAGTGGCTACGGCACTCTTGGTTACTAGCGTGATCAGAGTTTCCCTCCTACACCTCAGGCCCTATGGTCCTAACAAACGAAAGGGTTGGAACACATGAACCCCTTTTCACACATAAAAAGGGAGGAAAAACAAATTTGATCAAACGAAACAAAATGATAAGTTTGTTCGGATAGTATAGAGGGGTCGGAGCTTGTCCGCTTGTTACATGAATTATTGCCCAACCTATATAGCTAACTAACCCCTCTAGGGGAAAACTATGCTCTCTATTCTGTCCGCTAGGTCCTGCGAAAGGGGAGCCACTGCCATCTCCATCTCCTCCAGCTCATGGCTTCATAGCGAGGCATGAAGCTAGGGCTCATCGTCTCTAAGTTGATGCTATCCCCATAATGAGAACGAGCAATCGTGAAGGATTGATTAACCCCGGCGCGAAGGGCATTCCTCTCGAGTTGACGCACCCAAGCCATGATCTCGACGGCACGGGCCACGAGCGAGCTAGTCCCCTCTGACCGTACCACCTCAAGGTCATCGCAGACCACTCTGAGGGTTGCGCTTAGGATACCAAGTTCATCGCTCTCTACCTAAAGATTCCTCCTCGCCTTGGTGAGGTCCACAGCCAGCCCGGTAGAGATGCTCTCAGCCTCCAGCTTCTAGGTCGTCGCATTTCTGAGCTCGGTCTAGAGGGAGCTGACCTTCTACTACATGTCATCGTGCTCTTGGCAGGCTTGGTCATGCTCTCGAAGGGCCTAGTCGCGCTACTCGTGAGCCACACCATGCTCCGAGTGGAGCCTCTCCATGGTTTGGAGCAGCTCATCCCGCTCCTTCTCCATGGCATCTAGACCGCCCTCTTCACTAGGGCCGCGAGCTTCTCCTCGGCCCCCAGCTTTAGCTCCCTTTCTTTCTCAACCTCGGCTAGAAGGTCGAGGATCCGCTGCCCGGTCTCAGTGTCCTTCTAGAGAAGCTTGTCCCACTCCTTCTTGTCCTTGGTGGCCTCCTCGTCGTCCCTCCGTGATCTCACCAATAGGGCCTTGAACGCCCTCTCGGCCTCGTTAGCATGCCGATGGGCCTCGACCACCCGCGACCAAAGACTGTCTACCTCCTCGGTGAGGGGAGTTAGCTCAGCCACCCTCTGCTGGGTGGCAACAAGTTGAGTGATCACCTCCCTGCACAGTCATGCCTCCATGACAAGACGGTCTCAGGTTTCCTTCTGCTCACGAAGGAACCGAGACTTCCCCGGTTGCGAGCGATAAGGGACTGAAAGGAGATGATGGTCAGAATACAAAAATATATAGAGAAAGAAAAGGGCGATAAGTAGGGTCAAGCGAATACCTAGCTAGAGGGAATGACAACGTTGTGCAAGGCACCTCGGACATGGTCTAGGGCTTTGAGCACGGACGCGATCCCCATGTCGAGGCTCTCCCGCTCAATGCTCTCTGTGGCGGCATCAAGAGTGAAGAGCATCGATGTCGGATCCTCTGGACTCACCCACCAGAGTAGGGGCTTGCCCTGCGCAGGTGAGTCGCTGCCCACCGATGTTAGGGCTAGGGATGGCTCCCTACCAGCTCTGATCACCGCCGACCTTGCTCACCATGACGTCCCTGCCGGGACACTCCTTCCGGCGATGTAAGGGGTCAGTGGTATGGATGCTGACTCCTCTCCCAGCACCATGACCTTTGGGTACCCCTTGGTAGCATCCCCCTCCATCCGGCCCATGGCAGACGCCATCACCTAGGCCACCGATGGCACGGGTTGCGCTGGTTCCTCAAGCGACGCCACGATAGCACCCGACTATGACGCACCTATCACAGCCGCCATCACCTTTGACTACATTGGCGGGGGCCCAACCGGCTGCGTCATGCCCACCACGGTCGGTGCCATGAGTGCGGTCAGCAGCCCCATCTGCCCCGTCATCGGTAGCGGTGTCGCCGCCATCGCCGGCTGCTCTGCGACCTCCGAAGGCACCCCTTGAGCCCCCACGTCCACTCGTCCTGCCGAGGGCATGGGCGCCACCGTGGGCGGTGCCTGACTGGCCGATGATGCAGTCACACTAGCACCGCTCCCGCCCAAAATGGGCGCGACGCCAGCCGACGGCTGTCGCCTCACTTGAAGGGCAACGCTCTTCTTTGGCGCCAGCGCCAAAGGATTACGCTACCTCCTAACGCTGCAAGAGACGAAAAGCATAGGTCACAATGAAATCTAGCCAAAATAGGGGAAAATAGAGGGGCTGACAACTCGCCTCAGCGCCGTCAGGTGGCAGATACGTTCAGGGGGCGAACCCCTAACCTCTACTCTGCCTCATCAGGGCGAGGTTGTTTTGAGCCCACCCTCTACTCCTAGGCAGAGGGGCTTGCTCCCCCTAACTCTTGGGGTGCAACAGTGGAGCCGCCCACCTTCACCGACATCTTAGGTGCAACAGTAGACCCGCCCGCCCCCATTGACTCCTGAGGGAGGCCAACGGTACGTCCCACCTCTGCCAGCTCCCTAGATGTACCCTCTCCTCTATGGAACCAGATGGGTCCCGACTCCTGCAAGGACAAACCGATACCTATTAGCGCATCCTCGTTCTCCAGGATGTCTCACTCGACATCGTCGGCTACCTCATCATCATCGCCATCATCATCATCGTTGTCGCTGTCAGTGCCCTCCCCTCGTTCCTATGCCTGTAGCTTCCACTGCCTCTTCCTCTTCTTATCCTCCTTCGCCTTCCTTAGCCGCTCACCCTCGGCACGATTCGCTGCCCTCACGGATGAATCCCTCGACAATGATGTCGGGTGATCCGTGAAGATGAGGTCCCTCGGCTGGTCCCGCCCTCTCAAAGTTAGTATCAAGAGGTCGGAAAATCGATTGAAGAGTAGGCAGGAGAAGGGGAAACTTACGAAGACGACGTGGCCTGGTTCTGACCGCATCGGAGGATGTCTCGGCACCGGGAAGATGAAATCAAGGGGGGCACCTGAGTCATCCTGCGAAGGCTCCATCGCCATGTGTTGTGCAACCTCAGAGTGGGGGAGCGCTCCCTCGGCAAGCGTCGTTCCGTCGAACGACGCCTCGGGCATCATCGCATACAGCGGGAGCGCACACATCATCAACGGCGCCACCCTCCTTACATGGTAGGCCCCAATGACACCCAACCCCTTTAGGCCGCTCTCCTTTAGGATGTGGATGGTGGTGATGTGGTCACTGATCTTCTTCTTGTCCTTCTCTGGGATGCCCCACTTCCTCCACGACTCCGGGGCCTCTTCGATCAGGCACCCGGTGAACTCTGGCAGAGGGGCGACAGCATCGTTCTTGAGGTAGAACCACTGCGAGTGCCACCCCTTATTAGACATCGAGAGCCATATGGGCAGGTACTCGCTGACCTGATTGTTCCGGGGCTGGATGCCGACGCACCTGATCAGCATATGTAGCTCTTGCCTGCTGCAATTCTCCCTCTTCTTCTAGAGGGTGACAGCGAAGAAGTACCTCCACAGATCAAAGTAGGGGCTGATCCCTAGGAATCCCTCACATAGGGCGATGAACGCCACCATGTGCTCGATCTCGTTGGGGTTGAGATGCTATAGCTTGATCTTGTAATATTGCAGCAGCCCCTGAATAAATTTGTCGGCAGGGGTCGTAAACCCACGCTCATGGAAGTGAATGAATGACACCACATAGCCATCGGGTGACGATGGTAGATCCTCCTCACCGGGCAGCAGCCACTCCTCAGCCGAGGTCCGCGCGTGGAGAAGACCACGACGGACGAGGCCTTCCATGCGCTGGAAGGTGATGTCGGTGCGGCACCATGGATCCATTAGAAGTGGGGGCGGACGGATGCAAGCTCGACGGCGATGGGGATGCGGAGGCAGGAAACCTAAGCGATTGGCGGTGGCGGTCATGGCTACGGAGGCAAGGATGCAAGGTATGGAACCCAGGGGGTGAACCCTTTGGTTTTATAGGGGCGACGGGTACGAGAAAACCAACCACGTGCCTAGATCTCCATGCCTGCCATGATCTATCGTAACGTCCTGCCACGGGACGTGCCCACGCAATCTCTGTCTGTGCCCTCGAAAAACTCATCGGACATTTTGCCTCTCTGGACTAGCCACGACTCATCATGAGTAAGAAGAAAATGGATCTAAAAGTGCCTCTACGGCCCGACTAGGCCTAGGAGTTCGCAGGTCGGCCCATCAACGGGCTTGACAATTGCTTCAGACACCTTTAGGCTGAGATGTGGAAAGGGATGGGCCCCGCTAGCGGCCAGTACCCGGGCACATGAGCGAGTCTCGGTCGGTTACGATCCATGGTGTCGGTGCAGAAAGTGACCAACACGTAAATATTTATAGTTTTGTCGTACGTTGTGATCGGAGGTGGCCTAGCACTCAATGACATAGGGTTTATACTAGTTTGGGCAACATGCCCTACGTCCAGTTTGAGTTGGTCGATGACTTTATTCCTAAGCCTAGGTGCTTGAAGTTTGCAGTGGGGTTACAAACGAGAAGGAAAAAGATGGGGGGTACAAGAGGTCCAGTTGGCTCCGATCGGAAGGGCCGAGAGCGATAGGAGCTCGGCTATGAGCTAAGTGCTCAAGCATGTGCTTGAGGTCTAAACCTGGCGGTCCTGTGGTTGTGAACTAGTGAACTTAATCGATCTAGTGAAAATTGAATGACTTGTCTGAACTTGAATCAACTGGGGTTCACCATCCCTATTGGGAGAGAGCGCATCCCCTTTTATAGATGAAGGGGATGGCCTTACAAGTGAGAGGGAGAGAGTTTGTGTGTTTCTAAGTCTTGTTGCCTACGACGGCAGGTATAGGATGACTGTAGACGCCCACAACACTGTTGGCGTCACTGTTGAATGTCAGATGCATATGGGAGGTTTGTGTCATCTTCTTTGGGCATGGCAGACGTTAGCGCCCTCCATACTGTTGATTCCTGGAGGCATGCAAGGAGTTTTACCATGTTCCCGGTATGGTAAAAGCAGACGCCCACAACACTATCGATGCCCAGAGGCATGTGGGGGGGCCTTACCGTATGGGAGTTTTAATGGCGCCCACAATACTGTAGGGAAAATGTCGGTGCCTACAACGTTATTTGTGTCAGGGCGGTTACGGAGCACTGTTCCTACATGTGGATTGGGTACGGTCCCTGGCATCGTGGTTTGACTTGTGCGCCTTACCTTGCTTTCTCCATTTGTTTTTTGGTCCCTTCCGAGCGGGCGTCCCCGATCGGTTGGTCCCAGTCGGCTCCGGCTGCGCTAGTCGCAGAAGAGCAGCGGGTAGGGTTTTGGCGTACCCTGGTTGGAGACATGGGGTCAGAGTTGGAGGTAGTGTTTTGCCAGGCCTTCCGGACAGAGAGGCCGTTCGAAGGCGGCTGGAGTCGGAGCGAGCGCTCCGGTCGGAGAGGTGGGCCAGAGTTGGAAAGCGGGCGTCGTTCCTCTTCGGCCAGGCCTTCCGATCGGTGATTGGATCGCCCTTCTGGCCCGTCGTTCCAATACTTGGGCCGGCCCATGAGTTGTGCGTTCTCAGCTTGGACCGAGCCTTTGTTTGGGAAGCCAGACTGCGAGGGACCCCGGGTTTATGAACCCGGCACATGGTTTTTCTTCAAAGAAAGGTACTTAGCCCTCGGGACTAGTCGAACGGACTCGAGAACTATATGGATTAACCGCTGAGAATCTGGGGCCAGTCGCTAAGCTGACCCAAGCTGAATCCCCGTGAACAGGATGCCGAGGGCCCCACTCAGACTAGCCCATTAACAGTTCACCGGGTGCCATGATTCGTCCTTAGAGAAAATCATGGCACGACTCGGCCCCTCCGTTTTTATCGGAAAAACGCTTGAGGAAAGACAATCGCAAAGACAAACCGATCCTCGACCGGGCCCCTACCACGGGAGGGGCTCGAGGAAAGGGAATCACCGTGCCCCAGGTCACGTTGTGGGCAACAAAAGAATACCGAGGCCTTCAGAGTCCTCCCATTCTGAAAAGCCTCCGAAAGAGTATTCTACTCCTCCGAAGGCTCAGGGGCTACTGTCAGGGACCAATACTAGGGTACCTGAAGAGGAGCTAATAACCATCAACATTGATTCATCTGAGCAGTCAAGAGCGCGACCACAGCTCCAACCGACCCCCAGGTGTGCAAACTCCGCCTCGTCCGACCCCCGAGGGTTGGCTCCGCCTCGTCCGACACCTAGGTCGTGGGCTCCGTCTCGCCCGACCCCTGAGGGTTGGCTCCGCCTTGCCCGACCCTGAGGCCACGGGCTCTGTCTCGTCCGACCCCTGAGGGTTGGCTCCGCCTCGCCCAACACCGAGGCCACGAGCTCTGCCTCACCCGACCCCTAGGGGCTGGCTCCGCCTCGCTCGATCTTTGAGGGCTGGCTCCGCCTCGTCCGACCCCTGAGGGTTGGCTCTGCCTCGCCCGACACCAAGGCCACAGAGGTCCACCTCGCCCAACTCCTGAGGGCGGACTCCGCCTTACCCGACCTCTGGGGGCGGGCTCCGTCTCGCCCGACACCAAGGCCACAGGCTCCGCCTCGCCCGATCTCTAAAGGCTGGTTCTGCCTCACCCGACCCTTGGGTTTGGGCTCCACCTCGCCCGATCCTTGGGTTTGCGCTTCGCCTCGTCCGGCCTCTGGGGAGGAACTCCGCCTCGCCCGACCCCGAGGTCGGGGGCTCCGTCTTGCCTAACGGAGACCTATACCGCCGCCAACCACTCCAGGTCCAAGCGTATGGGCCTGGGTCAAAGCTCTGATGCCAGAGAAGAGATTGGCACACCTCGATGTAGCCCGCGACCCGCGACGGGCCATATCTAGGGGTTCACGTTAGGAACAGCGTCGGGCGTATCGGTGCTGTTCTGCCTAACCTCCATAAGAACACTGACGGGGCGTCAGTTCGCCACGACGTCCGCCGGGACAGAGTGGAGCGCCATGACCGGCAGACGACGCCTGCATATGGCGCCGGTGACGGACAGGGCCGCGATGGGAAGCTGTCCTTGTTGACGTCTACAGGGTCGGCGGGACCCGCATATAGAAGAAGGACCCGGCGATCCTGAAGGACTTCTCATTCTCATTCTCCTCTTTTTTCCTCGACTGTAACCCGTGCTTTCCCTTGGCCTATAAAATAGAAAGCAGGGCGTCCCATGAATAGGACTCGAATCGGACTCGAATCGATCGCGTCGCAACACATCACACCGATTCGGACTCGAACCCCGAACCGATTAGAACATACAAGCACATAGCCAAGCTCTCGGCACCCGTTTACTCTTTCCACCAGAGACTTGGAACCGGTCCATTTTTTGCCCGTTTGTAACCCCTAGTATGAACTTTTAGTGCTAGTAACACGAGCAGCAGCAACGAACTTGACGTAGGGACATTCTGCCCGAACCAGTATAAACCTCGTGTCCTCTTAGAACACCATCCGAACCAGACGCGCAATATTAAAAATTTACTCGTTAGTATTTACTCGAAACACCGACAGTGGCCGTCCCGTCTCACGGGAATGTGGTGCCGCTGTATATGGGTGGGACCAGGGTTCGGAGATTTTCTCGGTCTGCATGAAAAGATCTTCTTCTTAATGAAATACCCGGTGGGACGTCGTCCCCGCGGATTGAGTTTTTTTTAAATCATCTATAGTGCTAAAACGAAAACGACCAGCGCAAGTCGAAAGGCGTCCTGCATCATGCATGGAAGGCTACCTACCGGATGCATGGAAGCAGCGAGGCATGAGCTGCACACAGAGAAAAAAGGTGCATCGTGTGCCCTATACACGCAGAAGCAGCATTTAATCTCACATGCAGCTGCCGCATAGCGCATACCCTTGCATAGTTGCATGATACCAGTAGGAGGGATACAGATGAACGCACAATTTGTCATCAAGTATACTCTAGTACAGTGTATATGTTAGTGCCATATATATATATATGCCTCGGTACTGGACGTGTTATCTGTTAGGTGCATGTCCAATACTCCATTCGGTCGATGTTTTGTTGTGAAGGTTCCCTCAAATATATAAAGTCCAACGTCACTAAATAGCAAATCTCGAACGTTCCACAACACATTGAAACCGATTTTCAAGCGAATGTTTTTCTTTCTTTAAAGAAAAGAATGCCGAAATTCCAGAGGAACCAAATCCAGATTAGGGTGCCGTAGACCTGGAAAGGCCGGCAAGATACAACCGTGGGAGCTGAAACAACTCCTTATGCATAGTACAGAACAGATTATATACATATAAGCTATATGTACTACGTGGAAACCTACGCTAAGAGACACATTTACCGCATGTGTACATAACTATCCGCCATGGACTCTGATCTTGAAACCACAGCATGGATACCCAAACTTACAGCGGCGCACCGAAAACAGCCTCAACAACACTCAACCATTGAATCGCCATGGCAGCTTTGATTTGTTTCCAGGCTTCTTGTAAATTAGGCACCCTCACCGAGAAGTTAGGTGGGGTCAGTGTGGATCTTCAACATATCAGCTGATTTCTCTACCAGCTGCTGGACGAGACTGGGGCAGCTCGAGGACGATGAGGAAGAAACTCCGCTCTGACTCCCTGATGTATTGGACCTCACCGCCCATCAATTTGAGGATCTTCCTGCATGTGCTTAGTCCTACGCCTTCTTGGGTAGACCATTGGGAATTGCTGAACATATCCTGGACAATGTCAGCAGGGAGGCCCTCACCAGGGCAGGCAAACCTACAGGCATACAAAAATCAAAAGGAAATCACTTAGTTCCATTTATTGGTACTCTCAAGTCCCAAAACGAGTTTTCCGTTGTTAACATTTGGAAGCTGATTCTCCAGAATCACCTAATGCACAATGCAGCAAATGTAGGTTGTTGAAATAATATGAGTTGCAGAAAAGACCATCACTTTTGCTCAAGTTAGGCCAGACCACTAAAATAGTAAAATTCATCTAAAAGATCCAGATGATTACAGATTTACAGTCCATGGCACCATTATAGGACAGTTTTGAACTTCAATAGGTAAGGTCGTCAATTCTCAATTTCTCTCACCAATGTTATGGCAGGCAGCAGTTTTGGTATCTTATAGACATCCAAAAGTACTAATCAAATAGACCCAGATTTGTATTTGCCTATGTTAATCTAAATATTGTTCTGTAACAAAAAAAATGTTGTTGTTGTACATCATATAAGAGCAATTAAAAATACATATTAGTGGGACGGAGGTAGGTTACACACTTGAACCCAGTTTGATCAGGAGCTGTAACGACTTTGTATAGGCTGCAGTATAAATCCAATGCATGAGCTCAACCAAATAATGTCAGTATTCGTTTCTCTATTTTCCATTACTGTTGCCTTCTGATACCGTTTATGTTACCATCAAATCCCACAACCAAACAGTACACTTAGTTAAAGAAATTGAGTCAACAGAAGAAAACGAAAAATACAGCATGATGCAAACAGGATAATTCTGTCAATTCTCACGGACATGTATTTGAAAGGTATCGCACCACATATGCCGCCAACCAGCCAAAGGTTGAAGTAACTGATGTTACTTGCCATCTACCAAAATTCATCAACACATATTCCTTGAAGAAACGAAAAACATTTTGTGACGAATTATAATCAAAGAGCAAGCAGCTAACCTGAAGATGAAAATCTCTGTATCTGTTCCATCAGAATTCTGTTTTACATTTGGTCTGACTTGTATTTCTACCCAGCCATTCTCGGATGGAGCAGACCGCACCATGCTTAGCAAGAAGTCAGCCAAAACTTGTTGAATTCTAAATTGATCACCATATGCTGATGCATCCTTGATTTCATCAGGGATATCCCGAATAAGTTGTAAATCCTTCTCTCTCAACAATAACATTGCTTGGCTGACAACAGCATTCATAACGTCTCCAAGAGAAAACTCACTTTTCTCAAGTACCAAAGAGCTGTTACATAAAGAGAAACAAATCAACAAATTTTCAGTTAATCAATTGTGGAAATAACAGCAGCATTCAAACTTATGTCTTAGGTTACAAAGAAATGAGAAAACGCTACTGTCTACAGCCTAAACACTGAACCAATGAACCTAAATGAAAATTAGGTCAAGCAAATATTTTTTTTAGATAATGAGGTCAAGCAAATAATGATACAGTAAAAATATAAGATTGTGTAAGTAGCTATTCCAAGTGATATCTTGGTAAGTTTGTGTTTAGACTTTGTCAAATGAGAAGCAACTATTCTGTTGAACATGCCTTAAGTTAGTCACTTTCTGGGAATTCATTATCAATAGCAAGACAGATGGACCTGATCGAGTGTATAAAAATCAACCAGAAGGGATTTGAGTTTCCGTGCAAGCAAATGAAATACAGTATCTCCAAATAATTTATGAAGCTCCTCAAACAAAACTACAGGCAGAGGCATGTTAGACAAAGCTGCTTGAACTTTGGTGACATCCCCCTAAAATGTGGTTAAGGTTATCAGTTCACAAGGCTATTCCTTTAATTCTAACAAAAATCCATGATATAGCATTTGAAGCACAAAGTTTCACAATCCTGGTAGTAATAAGTATGCTAACATTGGTAAGCAGAAAACCCCCACTATGCACTTTTTTTGTTTTTACAGAAGTTGTCTTTTTTAACATAATTCAGTATATACAGTAGCTATTGTATGTACTTGTGTAATATTCACGCTATCCGTGAAAAAATAGAGAAAAAGACACCAGATTCACCAAGTTCCACTGGAAACTGTGAAAACCGTCAAATTCTGGCTTGGTCCTGGTTTAGTAGCCATATCGTCAACCATTAGATGATTACAACCATAACAATCAAACAATGTATATAATCAGCCAGACGCATGCCAGTCACTGTACAGTATGATGGTATGGTACTTTGTTTCAAATAAAAAGAGGTTTCCAAACCCATAGGAGTCTTTTAAGCACAGTACTACAGTAGGACATGCTGAAGCTTCTAAAACACCAATGCATCTTTTGAAGTACAGCAATCTGGACTGCCTTCATATTTGCAACAATATATGTTGGCCAATGTTGCTGATCTTGCACAGTTTCAGATATTGGCCGAGCAAGAGAAGCAGTCAACACAAGTGCCATAAGGGATAATAACAAAGGTGTCTTAAAGGGTAGTACAAAAAACAAGGATCTTCGTCTAATGTTGGCAATAACTTAGGTGCAAGGGAAAATTTATTTAAAGAACTGCAAAGACAGTAGAACAAACTGTGATAGTCTAATGACTGGTGAACTTCTCTAATTCCTACTCCCATTTTGTATCTCTACCAATCAAGATTAGCGCCAACAAAAATTTAGATTAAGGCTACTCCAGGCTCAAGTTAAACGAATATGAATGATCAAATGTAAATATTCAATGCAAATATTAGAGAATGGGTGAGCAGAAGGGATAAGCTTAGAGTACTGACCCATCCTCAATACTTTGGAGACTGGCGTCCTTAACAATCTTGGACATCTGTTTCTCACAAGCAGAGCAAGTTTCAAGGAACTGCCTCTGATCATCATTTAAATCAGTCATTTGCAACAGAGAGTTGGTAAATCGGATGCCACTAAGAGGATTCTTTATCTCCTGGCAAATATAGGCCAATTCTTTCATCCTTGCATAACACTTCTTTTCTTGTTGTCTCTGAATCTCAAAGGCTTGCTGTATTTCAGCGCTTGCAATCTGCAAGAAACAAAAGGCGCCAATGGATTTACCATCCATTTTGCTCCTTGTATTGGCGGTCAATAAGGCCTGCACATACTTTCCATTCTTGTCGAAAAATGAAAAAGGGAACTTCTCATAATCCTGCCCTCCTATAGCATTGTGAATGACAACCATGAACTCTGTCAATGCATCTGGGCCCTTGAGTCGACAAAAATTTCCAAACACCTCTCCAATAAGAAACTTACCAACAACTTCACCTCTCGACCATCCTGTAAGTTTTTCCATGGCTGTGTTCCATTCTGAACAAGAAGTGTTCTCATCTGATGCAAAAATTGGGGGTATCAGAGGATTAGGATTGTGTACAATAGCTTTGTAGTCCCCTTGTATGTTGATAAATTTATCCATGACCACCTTTTGTCCTGTGACGTCTTGTCCAACAAAACAGACACCAACAATATTTTGTGTGTAATCTCTACTGGAACAAGCATTGACAATAACAAATATTGCTCCCTTAGATTGCTCTGACCCAAATGTCTTCAGCTTTATCTCCACATTTTTGTCTTCCTCACCTGTATGGGAAGCAACTTCACAAATTAGCACTCTCCAATCGCACATTCATCAAAGTTAACATAGCTTAGCTACATGCATTGGGAAGTAGATTAAATTAGTTCAAACAGCCTGGGCAAGAAACAATGTACTCCTGTGAGTAGCTAACACAACCTTCGGTATAAGTTTCATATGCTTACTTTTCACATATGAGCATTCCTATCTGCTAGTTATAAGCACAAGGGTCTAAAAATACTGTGGAAATGGTTGAGTAAATTTGATGGTAGTCTCTAGTTGGTCCCCATTTTCTATATATTTGTGCGCCTAAGAAACTGAGTATATCTATTAAAAAACCTTGACCAACATAGGAGAGCTTTTTAATTAAGAAGAAACATGCAAAAATTCGCCTCGACAAGGACTTGAACTTGGGGGTCTGGGTCTACGCGTACATCCACACCGTCGACCAATTGAGCTAGGCTTAGCTCCTTCAAATATCCATTTTCCAGGAGTATATATACCACACATTTCAATATTTGGTCTAATAAACATGTATACATCATGTCCATACACTTCTGTTATGTCATATACCTTTTTTTATATATACCTTAAGAGATACAACCAAGAACAGATAAGCTTTTCCTCAACAGCACTCCGCAATTCTCACAAAACATAATATAAAAAGCAATAGCATCCATATAAGAAACAAAAAAGGAATACCTCTTAAAGCTCGCGAGAGTAGCTTTTCGACTATCTCCTCAGATTCCTTGAAGATAAGATCATTTACCAGAGATTTGCCCATTGCCTCCTCAACTGAAAGGCCTGTCAACTCGGCAATTTTTGCATTCCACCCATTTATACATCCATCAGTATCTACTGCAAATATGGGTACTGTCGCTGTCTCTATCAACCGAACCATCTCTCTTGCTACGGAGCTAAGCTCATTTATCCCCCGCAATTCTAGCTCCCCAAGCTGAACTTGTCCATTGACAATGGCTTTTGAGTTGCTAGTGCCCTCTGCAGCATCTCTGAAGGAGTCACGCAATATGAGCTGCAAGGAATGTATCGCGTCCATTTCTGCATTCTCCCATGGTAGGCTTCTGCTTTTAACCACTTCAAGAAATGCCTTGAATGATGACCGTGGGTGCATCCTCTGACCATCATCCTTATCCTCAGGGTGATGCTTTGCGCCACCCCATTTGATCTCTTTAGCTGTGTGTGACCGAAACCAAAACAAGTAATCACTCGGTGTAATATAAGCCACCGCCATTCCACACACAGCATCCCCTAATGCAGCAGCACCAAGGTAGCCTGCATCAGCCAGGCTATCTGTGCTGAGCCCTGTTGAGTCCCCATGACACACTGTCAACCACTCGATGATATCCTTAATCTGAGACTCAGTGGGAGTGACACCCAATGGATAGTACTTCCCATGATAATACAGTGCAGCCCCATCGCACTTCACAAGGTCCATGATGCTGGGGCTCTGCGTCACGATGCCAGTTGGTGAATCTCGCAGTAGCATGTCACACAGTAGCGTCTGAGTTCGCAAAATGTGCTTCTCTGACAGCTGGTGCGCAAGCTGCAATTCCATGTTGAGCTGCAGCCCAAATGCCTGCATGAGAAACTCGCAAGCATACCTCAATGGAAAAGGGATACACCGTGGTGATGTATGGTGGCACACCACTAACCCCCACAACTTCATTGCCGAGGAGATGCCACCCCGACCTGTTTGCTCGTCGTCACCACCGCTGCTAATGATGACTGCCATAACAAGCGACGCAATTGACCCCATGTTCGCCATGTACTGCGCGTGGCACCCGTGTGGAGCGCGTAGCGTGGAGCCTACCAAACACAGAGGCTGCGACAGCCCAGGATCTTGTATGACTCTCACCGGAGTGGCATGGCAATCGGCGATCATTCGCACACGGTTCTGCCGGAACAGGAAGCGTGACGCCTGAGGGATATCTGTGGCAGGATAATGCAATCCGAGGTAAGGCTCAAGGTTATCGCGCCGGCTCTCGGCGACAACTTCCCCGTGCTCGTCTTCATGGAACCTGTACACCATGACACGGTCGTAACCCGTGAGCTCGCGAACATGCTCCACGACTGTGTCGCAGAGGAGCTTGACGTCCCCGCCGGGTAGCGCCTGGAGGCGGGAGATGGCGCGGACCGCGAGTTTCTGGGACTGGACTGCGCCGGCGATGGAGAGAGCAGGGTCCTCGGGGCGGGCGGGCTCGAGGTCGATGACGACGCCGACGTCGATGCGGTGGAGGATGGCGTAGAACTGCTTGGAGGAGACCCTGGAGTGGATCCATAGCGGGTTGAGCAGCGAGATCTCGCGCGCGGCGAAGGCGCGCTCCAGGAGGACCGCGGACGAGGGGGAGAAGAGGAGGCGCGCGTCGGCACCCAGGGAAACGGGGGGCGGCGCCGCGGAGTCGAGCGAGGGAACGGAGTGGTGCGGCGACAGGTCGAGCAGGTCGGCGGCGTTCTCGGAGAAGGCGAGGAGGCAGAAGGAGGAGTCGTCGGCGACGGCGAGCGTGCAGCCGAAGGGCTGGATGTGGCCGCCGCGCTGGATGCGGGAGAGGTAGGCGGCGATCTGCTGCTCGGAGGACGGCGTGGACGGCGCGCGCAGCGACTGGGAGTAGTCGAAGCTGCGGCCCGACGCGCCCGATTGCTCGAACACCGCGTGGAGCCGCGCGTCTAGGGTGTACTGCGCCACGGCCTTGGAGACCGACTCCGTGGCCGTGGCCGCGGCGCCCCCGCCACCTCCTCCTCCCCCTCCCCCGCCCGCGCGGGACGTGCTCCCGCCCGACGACTGCGAGTGGTGGTGGTGGTGGTGGTGCGCGTGACGCGGCGCCTCGGGTCGCGCGGAGGAGGGGGAGCGCGTGGGCGTGGCGCGGCTGCCCGACGCCATGGCGGCGGAAAAAAGGCCTGGGGCTCTCTCTGGATTAGGCGGCCCCGTCGTCCGGTCTTGCGCTCGTCAGTCGTCTCGTCGGCTCGCTCGCCCCCTCGACTGGGGTTCGTCCGATAGCTTCGCTTTGCTTCACCGCTCCTCACACCTCACTGCGCTTGACTCATCACCAGGACAAAAATAAGAAGTGGGGGCAGGGGCGTGGAGCCAGGGATAGCGCGCAAGGCGATGCGCCGATGACGATGGCATGGCTGGGATAGGGATGGCACTGACTGGGGGGATCGAGGCTGGTCCACAATAACTTTACGTGGTTGGTAAACTTTTATTATAAAAAAAATATTATATCACAATTGATAAACATGGCATAATATCAAAGGAATAAGGTGGATGTGGATGCAGATACTTTCACCTTTGCAGCTTTTAGTTAAGTGCTGTCCACGCGCGGTAGCGCAGTGGTGAGTGCTCCCGTCGTGGAGGCCACCCACCCGCGTTCGATTCCTGGTTCGTGGATTGGCCGGGTGTGGCACCGGGGGTTTTTCTCCTTCTCCTCATATTTGTTTCTCCTTCTCCTCATATTTGTTTCGTGCAGGTCCTGGATATTTGTGTGGCGCTACAATGAGACTACGACGTGCCCGTTGTCTATGAGGCTCGTGAGACTTCAATGATCTCCAGAAAGACGTTTGAGGTGTATATGTTGTAGTTTCTAGGGGTGTGCGTGTGTGGTGGTGTAAATGTGTTGTATAGAGTACAGATACTATAACTTGTACACTAGAAGTCTGGCTTAAAAAAAACTTTTAGTTAAGCGCTGAAAACCGTCCTTCTTCTTCTTTTTTTTACATGATCAAATGACTCTTGTGGTGAGCCCATCGCTCATCTATACACTAATCCATTTTACATTTAAAAATATCTAATTTTGACAACCAATATTTGAAGGACTGGCTTAGTCTTCTATCCTTAGTTTTGCCCATCTCATTAAATGAAAATAAGGATGAATTTATATGGATGTTAAGAAAGAATGATGTTTTTTCGACTCAATCTTTGTATAGAGATATCATGGAGAAAAAAAAATCTTGGATGTTCGGGAAGGCTAAGTTGCCTTTAAAGATAAAGATTTTTTTTATTTAAAGAGAGGTGTACTTCTAACAAAAGATAACTTGAAAAAAAAGGGTTGGAAAGGGGATACTAGGCGTAATTTCTATGGATTAGAGGAAATAATGCACATCTCTCTTTTAATGGTCATATAGCAAGATTCTTGTGGAATGCATTGTTCATCATTTTCAATTTTCAACCACCAAATGGTATTGTCCACTTGTTTGGTTCTTCGATAACGAGTTTTGCTCCAGAATTTAGAAACCAAGTAATACTGGGAGTGGCAACGATGTGCTAGGCATTCTGGTTGAATAGAAATGATGTTGTATTTACCAAAACAAATACGACTTCTTTCTTGCAGGTAGTTTTCAGGGGGGGCCGTATTGGATCAAGCATTGACCTCTCAGTTATCTAAAGAGGAAGAGAGAGTAGCGCTCAAGGAAGGGTGCAATTGCTTGGAAGTTTTGGTGATGGAAGTCTTTGTGAATTTAGGTTGGAGACACCAAAGAAGAATTGAGAACTAAGTTTCCTTGTCTTTTGTTTCTGATATTTGTTAGTTCGTTTAGTCTTGTTTAAGTTCCGTTATAACGGTGTTTGGTCTAAGTACCTTTGGGTTGTATCCAACGGTTATACTTCATTCACGTGTGGACGTGGGAGGCCAGAATATTTTTATTTCGTAATATAAAAAGGTTGTTATATAGTTTGGCATTGATAATTTTATTATGAAAACTGCTTTTATAATGTAGAACACTTTTTATTATTTATATATCTCTATACTTATTGTTTATCCAAGATTTTTGTAAAAAAAACTTATTTAGAACAAAATGACTTAGGATTAGAGGAAGTAGTTGGAAAGTAAATTGCCCCCTTAAAACATATGCCCTCATATGATTAAAGGGTAGTTTTCTAGTACATTCTAACATTGGCTAAATAAGCATGAGGGTGTGGCATGAGAAACTTTTGTTGTCTTGTTTGGTTGATTGTTGTAAACTAAGCTCAGTTTGGATACAAAGGTTAATTGGTAACTAGCTAAAAATTAGTTAAAATTGGCTCTAGTGCATTCATACAAAAGGGATAATAGGTGGCTAATTTTTTAGCTAAGTCAGTCTTCAACTAGTTGTTAGCTAGCTAGTCAACCACAGTTGATTTGGACTGATTTTTAGCCACAACTAATAACTAGCCATGTGTATCAAACATGCTCTATAGCATGCCACTATGCCACACTTTATTAGCATTGGTCTAAGCATCATACATCGGTTTTTACTATTGCCATGTTCGCTTGACTGATAAGTCATGTCTGAAAGTATTGTTGGCTGATTTATTATGAGAAAAAAATACTATTCGTTGACTGAAAAAATACGGCTTATAAGTCCAGCGAACAGAGCGTATATTTGCTACTCATGAGCTCGTCTTAGTTGTGGCAAAGTCAGTGGCCAACCACAACCAGACATGTCCTGAGAAAAAAAGGGTCTCGTGCCTATAGCATCTAACCAGCCAAGAAAAGTCAAAAGATGTCACACGTAGTAGGTATATTGCTAGATTGATAATTCTTCAAGTGCGTGCGTTCTACCATGGTTAAATTTATAGAAGATATAATGCGTCAAAACATAGAACTAATGTTATCATTATTATAGCATGGAAAGAAAGAGACAATAATATTACATTCAAGCCCGTCTCTACTACTCTCTAACTAGAAATCATGGAAACTCCTAAGATCCATACATGTAAATGAGGCGGTGATGAAGTGATAAACAAGGGCGCGAGAGTATAGTTTTTCTTACCTCTTTTTTTAAAGGGTTATAGAACTCTTTTCTATATCAATAAAATAGGCACAATCTCGTGCTTGTTCATTCAAAAAAAGGTTAAAATTTTTCAAGTTTAGAAATTGAGTCCATGAGCTACGGAGCTGACATAAAATGAAGAAAAAGACAAAGAACATTGCAGTCAATAGCTAGGTTCTCTCTATCTCACTTATTATTTCCTTCATGTAGCAAAAAAATTGTTTGATCGTTCTCGGAAAAAAAAATGTTTGACAAGTGGCACTATAGCTGATATGAATTACGGAGTATTAAAGACACTTTAAGGTGATATGATCGTTCAATGGTTATACAAACAATGGATGAAGACAAAATAAAGAAGTTTCATTATTCCCGTATTAGGCTCAAGCGGAAGCGGAGTAATACAAACTAGGAGTACAAATAGCCCGGAGTTTTCACTCATTTAGCCAAAAAAATCTAGAGACAATTCCTTATTTGACACTGAAAAAATGAATCGTTTCTTTCTTGGTCCTAAAATTTTCTCCGTTCTCTATTTGACACTCACTTCAACTTTCATCCCTAATTTGACACTACCGTCAAATCCGTTAGCTAACGACGTTAACTGGCCGTTAAAAAGACATTTTTGCCCCTAGAAAAAAAAGCGGCGAAGCAAATTTGAGAGGAAAAAAACCTACGCCCGCCTCTGATGCATGCGCCCAACTGCAAAAAAAAGGCGCAGGTTTTTTTTTCCTCTCAAATTTGCTTCGCCCCTTTTTTTTTCTAGGGGCAAAAACGTCTTTTTAACAGCCAGTTAACACCGTTAGCTAACGGATTTGACGGTAGTGTCAAATTAGGGATGAAAGTTGAAGTGAGTGTCAAATAGGGAACGAAGAAAATTTCAGGACTAAGAAATGAACGACTCATTTTTCCAGTGTCAAATAAGGAATTCTCTCAAAAATCTACATCATGGCCACACTGCATGCACCCTTGACCCTTGGACCATTTTCTAGCAACCACGTGACATTTGGATTCGTAGCCTGTTCGTTGGGTCGTGTTTGGCTTATAAGCCATGACTGAAAGTACTGTTTGCTGATTTGGTGTGAGAGAAAAATACTGTTCGTTGGCTGAAAACAAGCCAAAACAAGCCCAAACGAACAGTCCATCTAGCTATCATGGGCTCATGTCAGGCACCATGCCAATATGCCGTTGTCCGTCTCATCCACAGGATCAGAAAGACAAACACAAGATCAACGTCGTCTCATCCTGTAATCCACAGGATCAGAAAGACAAACACAAGGATCAACAAACTGCTCGTCACTGCAACAGACGAAGCGCTGCCGCATTCGTTGCGTTACCAGCAAGTATTCAAATGAAACGTGAGAGTTCTCCCTCTCTTTTCTTTCCTCAGCGAGATTGCTGAAAAATACCACACTGCCACGCTGTCCTGGAATCTGCATTTGCCAGTAGTCGGTTTCGCAAACTGGATAACCATTGCGCATTCATTGGCCAAGTACCCACAGGCCGCAGCCGCACCGGATTTGTTTTGCTTTGGGGAAAGGGAGCGGAGAGCGGGCGGGGGCAGGGGCAGGGGCAAGGGGGCATGACGGAGGAAAGCGGCCGCCCCGGCGACGGCGACGCCCCGATGCCGCGCGAGGCGGCAACCAGCCAACCACCGCCCCGTGTGTGTACGTATGTCCGATCCGGCCATACGCGACGTGACGGCTCCTCCCCTCCCCCACCGGGCCCGGCGTTTGCGCACGCCCACGCGCGGCCGCGCGGCCGGGCCAATCGCCGCGCCGCGGCCCATGTGGCACCTTTCGCTGTCGGCCCCCGGGCCGTACGTGGTGGGCGTGGCGCTGCCGGCTGCCCTTTGCGACGAGAATATACGGCGGTTGAGCCGGCACTGCCTACACATGAGCATGACACAGCATGAGCCGCAGGCCTTTTCAGCCGGGGCGCGCGTCGCGTGGGCTCGTTTTCCCGCGCGCCTGGTGTTATGGGGCACAGCGTGACAGCGAGATCTCGCCCGTGCGGCGCGAACGCCACCGCGCGGAATCGGAGACGTGCAAATGTGGAGTGCCGGGCTGCCCGGCGGCGTGTCGTGTACCGTGCGTGCACAAGCACAACCCAAACACTTGCTTGTCGTGTGCCGACCACGGCCAATCAGAAGAAACATGGAGGTTTCTCATCACTTCGTGTTGGTATCGAGCACATCCTCCACTGTAATTCCACCCATTCTAATATTTCTTAGCAGGGCCGGCTTTTGCATGGCTTGGACACGTTTCGCCAAGTTTTATTATCGCTAATTACAGTATGATACTTGGCCTACGTGGCCATGGGGCTCTAGACAAAGGTGAGGTCGGCTGCTGATCCGTTTGCATTGGATGCTCAATCGATTAGGCATCAGTGTGGGGCCGCTACATTTCCTTAGCATGTTACCATAACCATCTGTTGCTATTCGGGTTGTGGTCGAGCCAGCAGTTATAATCGAGATTTCAAGCAGGCGACTAATGGGTATTTATAGGGGCGGTTCGGTCAGCCGTCCCTATTATACCGTCTCTACAAATCATGTATTTGTAGGGATGGTTCCTAGACTGTCCCTACAAATCGATTTGTAGAGACGACTGGTGTTATCAGCTATCCCTGTAAATCGATTTGTAGGGGCGGCTACAAAATCGATTTGTAGGGGCGCCTACAGTACAGCCGCCCCTACAAATTGATTTGTAGGGGCGGCTACAGTACCAGCCGTCCCTACAATGCATTTTTCTACAAAAAAAAAATTTCGAATTACCAACATGTGCTCTCCCAAATCATCCCGTGACGAGTAAAATACATGATCAAGTATCCTGGCAAATTTGACTGTAATATTGTGGCCCAAACAAGATTGTTTAGCCAAAAGTTTCTAAACATCTTCTATAGTACAAGAATCACAATAATAACAAACAGACTCATATTATGACAACAAAACATATATCTATATCACAAAAAAACCAAGCAAACATTCAAGTGCTAACAAAATAAAAAATAGAGGACGTCAGAATAGCATGTTGCAGAATAGCATGTGACCTTGATGACTCCTCATTGGCCCTTGTTGACCCTGTGCTTCTGGCTGCATTTCCTCTTTCAATATATTCATTGACGATTTGGACGTCAGAAACTTTAAATTCCTGTAGACCAACAATGCAAACTTGTTTCTTGCCATCTTCCCTCATCAGTAGTTGCCTATAAAACAAAGGATAGAACATTTCAGTTTAGGTAAAATAATCTGGACAGAACATCCCAAAAACAATTTTTAGACCCATATTTCAAACAATAAGTTAAATCTTCAAAATCCAAAAGGAAATGTCATTGTTTCAGACATAAATATTTCCTTTCAGTAAATGATGAAAAATGTAGGTTACGTCAAAGGGAACTTTAACAACAGTTGTTTTATAAAGCATCAAGCGGCATTTCGGCCTAATATCCAAAAACATGGATTTCTCATCCAAACAAATAATGGTTCAAGGCTAACAATAAAGTATGTATAGACGAAGAATATATACTTTGAAGTAGAGACATGCTTCAACACTCGCACGGTCACACCAGAGATCATGAATACGAGCAACAAGCACACACATGCACAAGTTCACCCACACACAACCAGGAAGAAGGAAAAAAGACAATGTGATAGTGTGATATTCGATACATCAAAATCATGAAGGTAGAAATGTATGCCATTTTTAAATATTTAAGCAGGTCACGTAACCGAAAAAAAAAAATCCAAAAACTAACCTTCTGTCAGATAGAAGATCAAAGAGTTTCCCACCATATATTTCAAAATAGCTAAGCCACAACTTAAAATTCTGATTCCGATAGACGGGTTGGTGCAATAGATGAACCATGTCTTGTGCAGCTCTCAGAGGCAGAGGCTGCATTGTGTATGTCTTGCCACTGCCTGTTCACGAATTCGATAGATGGTAGGACAACAGAAACTATAAGAAACCACAGTTGAATTTGCTAGATACATAGCAAAATAGATGTACCATAAAAGTCAAAGCGTCTTATAATTTAGAACGGAGGGAGTATATTGATAACCCTATAATAACAGAATGTATTATCTAACCTATTTGGCCATAAGCAAAGCATGTTGCTTTTGTTCTCTGAAATATAATTGGAATTATGGGCTCAACTGTTTCACGGTAAACCTGTCCAGAAAATTCCATAAGGTTAACTGTAAATTAAATTATAATTATTTTGATCTTACACTCTCCTCCTTGTTCGAGAGAAAAAAAAACAGATAAGAAAGAGCAACACCTCATCATTGGAAACATGTTCGTCGAGGACAGCATCGAAACAAAATTCATGCTTCTCCACATAGGCAGTCAGATCCATCTTTTAGTGGAAAGGATATGTTAGCAGGCATCATAAAAGTAGAAAAAACAGGTCCAAAGAAGTACTCGATATCACAGATCGTCCAGGTTGGTAAATAATTTCAACAGTGACTTGTTTTTAGTACATGGAGTGTATTTATATCCTGACCATCATCTATGCTGACACTACAACTTAGGCACAGCAGCAGCTCAGTCTATCACAGAAAGCATCAAAGAGTGTACACTGATGAATTGAGGTATGTAGAAAAAAGGCAGGGGGAATGGGAACAAACAAGGTAGGATCTGTGCAGCATACCAGATATACCATATTTCAGAAGTAGGAAAGTGTAAATCCAAAAGCCTAATCCAGCCCACATAGCAAAAACAAAGATCATCGAATCTGTAAGTATAACACGAAACGCAGAGGAACCACTTGCTCCTAATATTTGTCCACTGGGATGAGGAACCCATGCTTGAAATGGTCTAATAATGTTCAGAAAGAACTTGCTTTTGTTTGAAATTTTTTTATAGAACCATGAGGCAATCACTACCTTATTTAATTAGGCTAACTTGGTTAGGCAGCCAAGTCTTGTAACCAAAAGGTCGATGATAGCATTGTAGGACATCTATTAAGCACAGATGGGCATAACTGCATGGATTGAGTAAATCAGGAAATAATACATCATGTTTTACACTTGATTAGCGGATTAAAGTACATCACCTTAACCTTACAATTCCAGGTGATCCAGTCCAGCATATGACTTCTTTAATTTCATCCTGTAAGTAATATAGCATCCACTTAAAAATGATTAGTTGGATCAAACTAAATTAAAAAAAACTTCATTTCTCCTAAAAAGAAATATCAGATCAATCCTCAGTATACTTAGTGAAAGAAATTAGTAGAAGATCTAAGCACAAAACAGAAACATGTGCTTTGGTGAATATCAGATCAATCTACATCCTATAGGAAGACCAACTCATACAAGCATACACTTGGGTTTAGATATACAGATAGCCAACCAGCTTAAATTAGGGTTCCAGTGCTAAGTTTTACACAAAGGAAGGGAAGAGAAGGGACAACCATACCTGGTGTTGTGGATGCTCATCGCTACAGATTCGGACGCCTGGGTGAAGGAAGAGGACGGGAGGAGAAGGGGGCTAGGGAAGAGGAGGTAGAAGCCCCAATGGCCCAACCAGCCAGCTCCTGCACCCCGGCCATGCCCGGACGCCCTCCGCGCAGCTCAGGCCGCCAATCCCACGGATCCAGCCTCTAGGACCTTAGATCCGGTCGCCACCGCGCTTGCAGGATCGCAGTCCGGTCGTCACCGCGCGAAAACAACTGCCTGGAGGGGAGGTGAGCCCGGACCACCGGATCCGGCCGACGAGCATGCGGATCCGGCCACCCCTGCGTCGTCGCCGCGCACGAGGAACTAGCCGCCGTCGCCGTGGCTGCCCCGGAATCCCGCCAGCGTTGCGGTCCGCGCACCTAGATCCAGCCGCCACAGCCACCCGCAGGCCGGAATCCCGCCGCCACCGCGGACCGCGTGCAGGGAGGCACAGATCTGGCGCAGATAGCAAATAGCTTACGTTAGGGTTGGGGAGCTTGGTTTCGTGCAACGAGAAAGGGAGGGCAGGCAGGGGTGGACGAACCTGGTGGGTGATCGTCGTGAGATCTCGCTCGTCGCTGGCGAGCGGCCAAGGGCCCGGCGAAGCCCCTTGGCACCTGGCGTAGCGTGGGGGCGACTAGAGTGTGAGAGCGCACGGGGCAGTGTTAGCGACGCAACAGACGTTTGGGGGGGGGGGCGAACCTGGTACTTTGGATCGTCAAACGGCTACAGTTCGCACAGTAGGGGCGGTTGGTGATTGAGCCGCCCCTACAAATAGCAACACCGGGGGCGGCTGGTGAGTGAGCCGCCCCTATAAATCCGACCCATTTGTAGGGGCGGCTCGTATCACCAGCCGCCCCTGCTGTTCCATTTGTAGGGGCAGCTAGTCTTGTGGCTCCCGAACATGCCACTTTAGGGGCGGCTCCATCACCAGACGCCCCTACAAAAAGTTTGTCCCGTTGCTATAAACTATTTTTCACGTAGTGTGGCTAATTGTCGTCGAGAATCAAGGAAGCACCTCATTCATCTTGAGAGATTGACTTTCATATACTCCTATATGACTATCATCAAGAAATAACAAGCAGATTATTAGTTAAGCTATACATCTACAATAACACTTGTAGTCCATTGGAGCACGATCCATACGAAAGATGGAACATAACACAAAAAGGAAATTGATGAGCTACCATTTCTAGGGAAAAAGGTATATTTGGTACAGTTTGTAAGCTACTTCTCGCAAAAAAAAACTGAAATTATAAAATAAATGATACGTTTTTTTTATAGTTTCTAGCAATGATCCTCTCAACAATCCAAAATGTGGAAGTTGGATAAAAACAACTTATTTTGATCGCACTTTGTCTCCATTTGTACAACTTCTTGGGAAACACTTTACCTGACACATATACAACTCCATAAAGCTCCTAGATTCCGCGCAACCAGAGCGTTTTGGTTACTGTTTGGGTACTGTTCCCCAATCTCGTGTTGCCACGTGCGTGTACCAGCATCGGTTTGGTGTCTTGCGATTAATTGCTGCCGCTCGGCTTCGGGGAAAACTTCAATCCCTCTTAAATAAAAAAACGCACCTCCTCGCAGACTCCGCTTCTCCCATCCTCGTGCCGCTCCGCCGTCGCCTTCTCCTCTGCCAGGGCCCTTGCTGCCCCGTCACTTGCCTTCTCAGTTCCAGTGCCGCCGACCATTGCGCCTTCTCCACGTCTCCTTCCTCATCTTCACCTCGATCTTGCCCTCGCCTCGGCTGATCCGCCGCCACCGCGGCATCGCCTCCTCCTCCTCTTGGATCTGGACATGAGCACTGGCCAGTGGTGGACATCGAGAAGGCGCGGCGGAACACAGGTCCTGTGCGGCCAGCGATGGACGGGAGGGCCGGCGGCGCTCGGGTCCGGTGCGCGCCACCTCTAGCCTGGGACGGCAATGGCGACGATTTAGGGCTATGTGGTGTCCTCCTATCGAGGTCAATGCTCTATCTTTCTGTCTCGCGTCCCCTCAACTGATTTGGTTCTTAATTCGTCTAGGGTTCAAGTTGTGATGCCTACCGCTGCTGGATGGCCGGTGTTAAGCTAGCTCACATGTAAGTACTTCCCTGTCAAACTTCTCATCTAGGCACACCCGTTGCTATCACATCCTATTTATTCAACTAATGGTGGTTCACTTAGAGGAGTGGTTGCATATAAAATCGAGGTGTACTGCATCTGCATCTTCTGTGCTACACTTTTTTTATAGCTCATGTGACCTTCTATTATTGCTTGCTATTTACCTCTAAACCTCATACCTATTATCCTGTATTACCGAGATTGCAATTTCTGCTAGATGATTCCTTGGTCTGATTTGGGGCTTGGTTGAACCAAAGGTTCTAACATTCAGACAAATACAGAATATAGAGATATGTTACCTACCTTATAGGGATCTTTCCATAGGTCAGGTTCAATGTTTCCTATATGTAAATTTTGGTTGTACACAGTAATGCTCAACACATATAGCGCAAAAGAAAAAACATTCTATATATGCCTGTTTTCTACTATGTTCAGGCTATTGCGATAGCCACTGATGGTGCTTTGGATTTCTTATCATAGGGAAAATACAGGAACTTGAAGAACTGGATCAATTGTAAGGCCGCGGTATAGTTCTGTCCACATATTGCATGCCTTATGTATTAATTGCAAGCCTATGTGTTATTTTCATTATCATGGAAAGAAATTTGCTCCTTTACATTCTTGCGATTTCCGCATACCTCTGTACACCTTTGGTTTTCAGGCTATGAAACTAATTTGGCAATTATTATTACTTCTAATACAGTCTCAATTGAATGGATCCATTGAGAATCTTATTAAGTCATTCTGGAATGGTAACGATTTATGGTATATTAATAAATGTAATATTGAACCAGCTTCTGACTTGGGTTGTTTCATTTGCTAACCATATAGAAATGCTATGCAATGTTCATGCCTCCACAATGTTCATTTAGTGTACTGCTGATACAACCCAAATTACTTTCTGCCATGTATCTTTGATATGTTCTGCAGTACATAATCTTATATTTTGGCTAAAGCATGTGCAATTGATTTAAAACACATAAGATAATCATTTTTTCCTTTTCTATGCCTTAGCTTGAAATACATGAGCCCTGTTTTAGGACATCCATGGTCACATGACCTTTCATTAATGGATTTTAGATAAATATGTTCTTTCTGAACTGATTTCTACGCCTTTTTATACAGTTAGTAGTTATTACACAATATCATCATTAGCGTTTACATGCTTACCTCACATCTACAATGGACAGGCTCCAAAATAAAAAGAGCTTCTGAATAGGAGTAACAGGGAGACAGGTAACACATGTCCACATTTTGTGACAGCACATAGACCGCAAAACATGAAATGTGATAGAATTGGGCTTCCAAATGATGAGCATCATCTATTGTAGTTAGGTTTTGGCCTCATTTCTCAAATCAGGGTATCTAGGTTCAAAGCAGCATATGAAGTAGTGCAGTAGATATGCCTGAGAATCTGGTAAGGTTCACAGGAAAAAAAAGACGCCATTTGCTTACACATGTCCTTGATGTGATTCCAGCACCATACTTATTTTTGTGAATTTGAGGCTATCAACTTCTCTACATGAGGAATGTGATGCCTGCATCCTAACTGCTCTTTGCGCCTGCAAAATTCTGTTTCATATTCTATCCTTTTTGCACTGCAAGCTTGCAGTGCACACGAACCTGTGGCCTATAATATACCAACTAATATGTGCCATTTTTATGCAGGGCTCCTTGGACGAAATGGTCAAAAACATGGAAGGGCAACATATATTCCATAATATTTAGATCCAGATGAAAGGTTCATCTAGGTACTAATTGTTTCCGTGCTTGCCCAATGGTACTGAACATTTCCTTCCTTTGATCTATAACATAATCTATTTGTATGCTATCATGTTATTTCTGCTCTATGTAAATAACTAACAGAACTCAAGCACTTTCTCTTTCGTGGGATCCCCTGCATCTACGAGCTATCCAGTTTCAGTCTTCAGCTTTGATATACTTTCTCTATGGGTTGCTGTTGTTTTTAAATTGCTTTTGGGATAAAAGGATTGGTCCATGCGTCTACACTGCATTACATTATTGTTTAGATTTAACGCCAATAACCTTAGCTAGGTCGGACACGTATATGGCATGTCTTACAATTGTTTTCACGAATCGCGTAACATTATCATATATTCAAATTCATCACAGTGAATTTTGAGAGCGGAACTGCATATCCCTGGTAGCCTTGATATCCTTGGCTTGATGATGCATTAATCGTTACTTATTCTACCAAGGTAACAAAGACAATACCTGGCCTAATAGAAATATGTATTTATTTTATTTCTATTACCTTATGGATATTCGACATTGGATGGCCATTTTACCTTTTTATATCCATGGAGGTAATCATACAAAATTGAAAAAAATATGTGCCATCTATCTATCTATCTATTTTTCTTTCTTGGCATTGCTTCCATTTGTTTATATGTACTATCAATGCTTATCTTCTGTCTAACAAATTTCCACTTCAAATTGTCTCAGGATTGTTGCCTGCATATTATATACCGAATTACTATATTAATGTCTTATGGTTAAGTCCCTTATTCAGATGTTCCCTACTTCATTCCAGCTGAGTTCTTGGTTAATCACATGACCTCCTTGTGACTTAATAAGTGCTTTGATTTTGTTCCCTAAAGTTCCATGACATGCATATGCTTCAGGAAAGAAACTATTATCACTAGCATAACAGATAGTCATTTCTCCACTGTGGTAGACAGGCAAATAAAATCGTATTATCTTTTGTGTCGCCCCTTTTAGATTAATGTCGTTTCCTACTGGTATTAATCTTTTGTATTAAAAATATTGGAATAATCATTTTTGTTTTTGTAGGGAGAGCTACTATTCCTACCATGGAGTTTCACGATGCATTGATTTCAACAGGGATGCTCATGAATTCTGAAATACGATGCTCAAATTAGTTGGCCCTTTTTCATGTCCTGTTTATGCATGGTCCTTTTTTTCATTTTTATTCTGCAACTTATCATTTCCCCATCGTTAGTTGGACACGTTTGTTTTCGTGTATACATAAGAATTGTCCTTAACTATTTAGTACCAACTGTGATGGGTATGTTTGTATTGTGTATGCCAAAAATTTTAGTTAGTTGGTCTTGAAATGAATAGCTTGCTGGCACATGGACCTTGAAGAGTCTGTTTTCCCTCTTCAAATGGATACCTTGCTGGCATTCTATGTAGGCTACTGTGTGCTATACACAATGGTATTACTCAGAGACACTTTTGCTAAATCAAAATATGTGTTTGCCTAATTCATTTTAAGCAACCGCAACCATCAACAGGCAGACAAACGAAGACAAACGTGCTAGAATAGGGCGGGCACGGCGGAGCGCGCCTACCGTCCTAGTACTACCAAAGGGCCAAAGCATACTATGTTTAGCAAGATGTGGACTCTAGGCTCGGTTGCTCTAAAGCGTTCATGTCCATTTGTTAAACTAGTTCTAAAAAAACATAGTGTGAATCTCCATCTATTTCATCCGTCGTTACTATTACGTTTTATATTGTGGTTCAGCTCTTTAGGATATTTGTATATTGTACTTGCGAATAATGATAATTATTTGCAAGTCTAGTTTCAAGGGTTAAAAATTAGAAGGCACCTATCAATAGGAACTTAAATTGTGAACGACCACTAAAAAATTGTGGGTCAGGTGCATGAGCATCATGTGCATAAAGCATCATATAAAGATCAAATTCTGAAATAGAATAAGTTAGAATCCTGAAAAGTCTAGCACTATTGTGTTCATACTTCAGACGGATAGTCCGTTCGTTCCACCAAATAGCCATCCATACGTAGCCTAGTCGATCAAGGACCGTTCAGAAGGAATCCGTCGGACACGACAGGCAGTCCGTCCGGACATGAACATGAATAACTCTTGAGCTAACAACTACACATTGCTTGTGGCCCCACTTGTCAACTGACGTGTGAAAGGGATCTATGGATAGCTACAGATAGTGAATAGTGTAATTAAATTTTTTTTGGACAAGACACGACACTAGGCAAACAAGTTAGACAACAAGATGGCCCTAATAAGTACTATACCAGTATGACTTGCACGGACTACACAATTTTAGTATTGAAAAAAAAACAACTTACCTAAGTCACTAGAAATGGTAAACTATCTAAGTAAGGACCGTAGGATGACAAAATCTAATATATCTACACTATGAATTGAAGAGATCAAAGTAAAACGCAAGTGTAGAGTGAATAAACCACACAAGAGGATGACACAAAGATATATCCATGTGGTTTGGTGACTTGCCGGTCATCTACGCCCATGTTTAGGCAAGTCCAAGGATCACCACTCCTGAAAGGACCTTGATGTTGCCGAGAGGGGGTGGAAGTCCTTTTCGAAATTTAACAACAAACAAAGCTTTACAACAGATTAGCAGAGTGCAAAACTTCCGCGCTCAGACGCAGAAAGCACGAAGACATGGAACCTCCGCACAACATAGAGAAGCTCCAATAATAAGTATGCCTAGAGTTCTAGCTCAAACCAAACTTGTAGAGGTGTTTGGAGATATCCAGTAGCAAGTCCACGAAGTACCTACACTCACAAACATATACAACCCATTAGATCGAGTGGAAAGCAAATATAGCAATTCAAAACAAGTGGTGAGCTCAAGTCGCAACAACAAGAGGCAAGACACAAGATTTACCCTGAGGTTCAACGGAGCCACCAAGGCTTGCCTATGTTCTCTTTTTTGAGGGAGCTACAAAGGCTGCCTGTTCGGCTGGTATTAAAGCCGGCGATAAGTCGGTCATGGCTAATTTGTTATGAGAGAAAAATACTGTAGATTCTAGCTGATAAGCCGGCTGATAAGTTCAAGCGAACATGCCATTTAGAGTCTCTTCCAAGACTTGCTCTCAAATGCTCTCCAACTCTTAATCTCTCAACCAACACTTTAATCACACACTAATCGCTCACTCTCACAAAGAGAGAGGGGTTGGTGAGAGCTTCACAAGGCTTTGGAATGTGTTTAGAATAACCATGGTGCCACCACCACCACCACCAGGGTGTGCACCCTACGAGAACTAGCTGTTAGAGCTCAAAACTAGCCGTTATAGCCGTCTAGAATGCAAAAGTTTCCCGTCTGATCGTGAAACTTTCGCATCCTGAGCACAACAGGCCTCATGAAAAATGCCATAACTTTTTACTTCGAATTTCATTTTCGACGATCTTGAACTTTTCAGAAAGCTTATTCTAAATGCTATCCAACCCAACCAAGAACAAGCCCCAAGATCAACAGGTTGTCTCTTCGAAGACATCCGATAAAAAAAGATCAACAGGTTCAAGTGTTGTGCAATTGTTTCTCTCGTGGTTAGCACTCAGAGTTCGGTTAGTTTGAGCACTTGAGACTTGTATAACTAATCATGATGCATCCTCCTTGATAGTATGACATACATATACTCAAGATAAAAAAATATATCTATTTTAACCACTTGAGTCTTCAGTGTCTTTATATGCCATATCTTCTCAGTATATCTTTCATAAGGGTTGCAACCATCTTTGTTTCAATCCTTTGAGCAAATCAACATTGAGCTTGTGACTTGAACCATTTCAACACCTGAGAGTTTCATTCATGGCTTCAAGTCACTTCCACTTATGATCCAACAATGATTTGATCTTCCACATACTGACTCCTCATAGCTTGATTAGTACCTTGACTCAATGCAAGTACTCTCTTCTTCACCCTAGCCATGGTACCTTGGTCGCCAAGCCATTGCTTGCCATCCACCTTCGCTTAGTATCTCAAAGCCCTTTTCTTGCTATCTTCGTCCTATCGAGCTATCTTCAAGTCACATCATATCTTAAACCAACATTAAGCATCAATTGAAAAATCCATCTCTTTTGATCACATATTTTGATCAACATTAATATAGTCAAGCCAATTCACGATCGATAGCCACAATGTGAGTTTTCTTCGATGCTGAAACAGATAAAGCAACGGGCGCTGTGAGTCTATGACTACCGATGCTGAAACCTCTAGTTTGGTTTTGGTGAATTGATGAAACCCTAAGTGCTAACCTAATTTATCAAAGTGATTATGAGATATGTAGCACTACTCTAAGTGATTAAGCATGTGAAGATCATGACAAGATGATGGTGATGGCATGGTGATGATCAAATGCTTGGACTTGGAAAAGGAGAAAGAAAAATAAAAGGCTCAAGACAAAGGTGAAATTGATAGGAGCTTTTTGGTTTAGTGATCGAGACACTTAGAGAGTGTGATCATATTTAGGATCGATAGCCATACTATTAAGAGGGGTGAAGTTCGTATCGAAATCCAGTTATCAAAATGCCACTAGATGCTCTAACTCATTGTATATGCATTAGGATCTAGTGGAAAGCTAACACCTTTGAAAATGTTTTGTGAAAATATGCTAACACACATGCACAAAGGTGATACATATTGTGTTTAGCACTTGGGAGCAAGGGTTCGAAACTTCACTGGTGGAGTGTCCGCCCATAGAGTGCGGACAATCCGACGGTGCCACCGATGCCCTGTACAAAAAAGATAGGGTTTTACAGAGTGCACCGGACGCTGCGTCCGGTTAGTGGCGCGCAGTGAAGGACACCCTCCATCTCTTGACCGAACATAGGCGATCGAACTCTGGCTGAACACTGTTCAGCGTCTAGTCGTGCTGATGTGGTAGTGCACAGGGGAGACGGTGAGTGACCGGACGCTGGGTGAGTCCGGTCAGGCATGACCAGACGAGTCCGATCGCGAGTGGTACCTTACTGGAAGTGACCGGACGCTGGGGTCCTGCATCCGGTCGTACACTGTAGTGCATCTGGTCATAACTTAAATGTACTAGTGACCATTGAGATTGGGCGATCAGCATTTGAAGCAGGGGCCACGTGGTCCTACATCCGGTCGATCTGACCGGAGTGTCCGGTCGACCTGACTTTTTAGGGTACAGAGAGCCAACAGCTCTATTCGTGGGGGTTCTCTATTTAAGCCCCATTGCCGATGAAAGCATCTAGGCCTCTAGTTGGGTTTTGGTGATTAATGACAATACGTGATTACTATGACTAACTTGTGTTTTGCAGAGGCAATTAAGTTAGGTCACGGTAATGGAGATCGATTGGGCAATCATGGTGGTCATGCCCCTACGATGGAAACTGTTTCGGTTTTCAAAGGATGGACGACAAGGTTAAGGATGGACTAGTTCTAAGTGTCGTTTGGTGTTGAAGAGACACTTTGAGTAGTTTAGGACTTTGTTTTTCCTTTGGCCGTACTATTAAGGAGTGTATGGACGAGTAGCTTGACCTATGTGAGTCTAGTGAGTTAGGTGTGGTGCACACTTGCTAAATCTAGCACTAGGTAGCTCCAAAATAGCCCTTATATCCATTGGAGCAAACTTCATTCATATATGATCGAGAGTTGGAAGTGAATGGAGGGTCAAATACTGACCGGATGCTGGCTTCGGTGTGACCGGATGCTGGCGCAGAGTCCGGTCAGTTCATTTGATCAAGGTGAAGTCATCTAGAAGTGACCGGACGCTGAGAGGTGAAGTGACCGGACGCTGAGGGCCAGCGTCCGGTCGACTACAGTAAGGTTCCAGAGAGGGAAACTCATGACCGGACGTGTCCGGTCAGTATTGATCCTTGCGTGGATCAAGGGGGAGCTACACCCTTGCGCTTGATCCTTGCGTAGATCAAGGGGGAGCTACACCCTTGCGTGGGTGCTCCAACGAGGACTAGTGGGAAGTGACGACTCTCCGATACCTTGGCAAAACATCACCGCGTTCCTCCTTCTCTCTTTATTTTGAGCATTTACTTTGAGCAATTCAATACTTGTCTTTACATTCACAGAATTGCCATGCTAGAGTATGATTGGAACTTAGATTGCAAGACTTTTTGTGCGGTAGAATATTAGAAACACTTTCTAGACATAAGGGATTAATTGAGCTAATCGTAGGATTTAATTATTGCAAAGAAATTTAGAATTAGCCCAATTCACCCCCTCTTGGGCATCTTGATCCTTTCAATTGGTATCGGAGCCTCGTACTCACATATTTAGGCTTAACCGCCTAGAGAAAGATGTCTCATGGGGATGGACCTTCTCCTATCTTTGAGGGGATGATTTTCCATATTGGAAAATTCAAATGGAGGCGTACTTAGAAGCTCTAGATGTTGGAATACTTAGAGCCACCTCACAAGGCTTCCCAAAACCTTGGGATGCTACAAACCTACAAGGCAATGAGGTGAATTACGAGAAATGGAATGCAAAGGCTTGAAACACCATCTTTAGAGGCCTTTGCAAAGATGTGTTTAACCGGGCGAGGAACTACAAAGATGCCCATGCACTATAGTTGGACGTTTGTGTACTCCATGAGGGAACAAAGAGTGAGTGTGAGGAACGCTATCATCTTATCATAAAAAAGCTTAACTCTTTTGAGATGCTTCCTAAAGAATATGCAAATGAGATATACTCATGTTTGAATGTTCTTGTAGAGGAAGTCAATGGGCTTGGACTCACTCAAATACAACCATCTGATGTTGTAAGAAAAATTTTGAGTGTCCTCCCAATTGACAAATATGGGCATATTATGACCATGCTTCATCAAGGTGATCTTTCTACTGCTACACCGACACAAAATCTTGGGAAAGATCAATGCTCATGAGATGTATATGCACATCACGCCACAAGATGGCTCATCCTCTACCAAGAAGAAAGACAAGGACTTAGCATTCAAAGCTAGCCAAGAGAAGGGCAAAGCAAGACTTGAGTATGAGAGGTCAAGTGATGATGAAGTTGATGATGCATGTCTTGCTCTCATGGTGAGAAAAACCACCAAGATGCTAAAGAAGCTCAACAAGAGTGGCATCAAGTTCGATGGCAAGAAGAAAAAGTTCTTCACTAGCTCTAGAAGGAAGCCAATCTCTGAGATGGATTGCTATAATTGTGGAGAACTTGGTTATCTAGCACACCAATGCACCAAGCCCAAGAAAGACAAGTTCAAGAACAAGTACAAGGGCAAGAAAGATGACTCAAGTAATGAAGAAGAAGATGAGAAGAAGAAAAACAAGCCATACAAGAAGAGATATGGCAAGAAGGACTTCCATAAAAAGAAGAAGAGTGGAAAGGCATACATCATTGGTGATTGGCTCACGGACATTGATTCATCTAGTGGGTAATCTAATGATGATAGTGACAACGAGAAGGTGGTCGCCATTGTTATTGACTCTTCATCATCCTTACCGCCACCACCACCATCATCCTCTACACACCTATGCCTTATGGCCAAGGATGATCGCAAGGTATCAAATGATGATGATAGTAGTGGTGATGAACATGCTAGTAATGATGATAGCGATAGTGATGATGATGAATATGAATCACCTTCTTATGATGATATTGCTAGATTGCTAAAACAATACACTAAGATCATTATAAAGACTAGAGCTAAGAATGAAAAGCTAGAAGCTAAGAATGATTCACTTTTAGCAAAATGTGATATGGCGGAAAAGGCAAGTATTAAGCTTAGAGAAGCAAATGATGCTATATCATCCAAACTCAAGGAGCTCAAATCTTCTAAGAAAGAGCTTAAAGATAAACATGATAAACTTGAGAGGATACACAATGAGCTCATGACTAGCCATAACAAGCTAAAAGAAGAATATACAACTCTAAAGATCAATCATGATAATCTTGTTATTGCTCAAGAATTCTTATCCAATGAGCCACATGATGCTACTAACAATGTTGTTAAGATTGATATAGCCACATCATGTGATAATTTGATCATTGAGAGCATTGAGCACAGTTCTAGTAGCAAGGGCAAGCAAGTGGTTGAGGCCGATAATTATGATGAGTTTATCAAGCTCAAGAATGACAATTAAAAGTTCAAGAAAGATCTTGAAGAGATCAAAAGCCATAACACTATTGTGCAAGAAACTCTTGGTCATGATGGTGATTTGATCCTTGAGAATGAGAAGCTCAAAGAAGAGAACAAGAAGCTCAAGGAAGAGAAAAACAATGATGCTCTCAAGGAAGAAAACAATAAGCTCAAATTGGAGAAAGAGCATCTCAAGATTGGATTGAGCAAGTTCACAAGAGGCAAGCATCTACAAAGTGAGCTACTTATGAACACGTCATGAAGATGGATAGAAGTGGCATTGGGTATTTGGCAAACCAAGAGAAGAAGGCTCAAGCTCAATAACAACATAAGTCAAAGCCAAAGCCAAAGAGATGTTTTGAGTGTGGACAAGAAGGTCACTTTGCCCATGAGTGTCAAACTCCACCACCACAACCCTTGCTCAAGCATGCTAGATCTTTTGCCTTCAATGCTCACTACATGCTTAGAAAGGATTCTAGTGGGAAAATGAAAGTCATGTTCTTAGGACCTCACAACAAGAATAGGCCTAAGAAAATTTGGGTTGCAAAGTCACTTATTGAGAAGGTGAAGGGCCCTCAACAAGTTTGGGTTCCTAAAGCTTGATCTCTTGTGTGTAGGTGAACTACAAGACCGGTGGAAGTCATTGGGTTATTGATAGTGGTTGCACACAACATATGACCGGTGATCCTCGTATGTTCACCTCACTAGATGAAGAAGTGGATGGACAAGAAAGAATCACATTTGAAGATAATTCAAAGGGCAAGGTTAAAGGATTAGGCAAAGTGACAATATCAAATGATCATTCTATCTCAAATGTGCTATATGTTGCTTCATTGAGTTTCAACTTGCTATCTGTTGGACAGTTGTGTGATCTTGGCTTCCAATGCTTATTCACCAAGAAGGAAGTTGTTGTATCTAAGAAGGATGATGATCAAGTGATATTCAAAGGATTTAGATACAACAACCTATATTTAGTGGATTTCACCTCCGAAGATGCTAACTTGAAGATATGTCTATTCACCAAAACAACATTTAGGTGGCTATGGCATAGAAGACTTGCTCATGTTGGGATGAGCTCACTCAAGAAGCTAATAATGAATGATTTGGTGAGAGGTTTAAATGATATGAAGTTTGAGAAGGACAAGCTTTGTAGTGCATATTAAGCCGACAAGCAAGTTGTAAATACTCATCCAACCAAAGCTTTCATGTCAACCACAAGAGTGCTAGAACTCCTTTACATGGATTTATTTGGACCAACAACATATAAGAGTTTGGGAGGAAATCTTTATTGTCTTGTGATTGTTGATGACTATACAAGATATACATGGGTATTCTTCCTTTATGACAAATCCGAAGTTGCATCCTGCTTCAAAAAGTTTGCCAAGAGAGCACAAAATGAATTTGAAGTGAAGCTCAAGAAAATTAGAAGTGACAATGAGAAAGAATTTGACAACACAAACATAGAAGCCTATTGTGATGAAGTTGGGATCAAGCATGAGGTCTCTGTAACATATACTCCTCAACAAAATGGTATAGCTGAGAGAAAGAACCGGACATTGATCACTCTTGCAAGAATAATGCTAGATGAGTTCAACACCTCCGAAGCTCTATGGGCGGAAGCTATCAACACCGCATGCTATGCATCCAGCCACCTATTCTTTCAAAAGTTCCTTGGCAAGACACCTTATGAGTTGCTCAATAGGAAGAAGTCGAACATCTCTTTCTTTAGGGTGTTTGGTTGCAAATGCTACATCTATAAGAAGCGGCAACACCTAGGAAAGTTTCAAATACGTTGTGATATTGATTTCTTTGTTGGTTACTCATCAAAGTCCAAAGCATATAGAGTATTTAATCATGCCACCGGCTTGGTTGAAGAAACATATGATGTAGAATTTGATGAATCTAACGGCTCCCAAGGAGCACATGAGAATCTTGATGATGTAGGTGGTGTGCCATTGAGGGAGGCTATGAAGAACATTCTGGTTTGAGACATCAAGCCTAAAAATGATGAAGATGATGTACAAGTAATCGATCCACCTTCTTCATCAAGTGTGCCACAAGATGGTGATAAAGATGGAAGAGTAGAAAATGAAGACACTTATGTCTCTTATGATCAAATGGTGGTACAAGCATAAGATGTTGATGCTCCACAACCTCCTCCTCAAGTGATCAATAGAAGAAATACACCTCTACTACAAGATTATCCACAAGATCTCATCATAGGGAGTCCATCAAAGGGTGTAATGACTCACTCATAAAAACTTGCTTCATTTATTGCTCATCACTCTTTTGTCTCTTGCTATGAGCCTACTAAGATAGAAGAAGCTCTTCAAGATCCAGATTGGATAAATGCCATGCATGAAGAGTTGAACAACTTCACCCGTAATAAAGTGTGGACTCTTGAAGAGCGACCAAAAGGTGCAAGAGTCATTGGAATAAAGTGAGTGTTCCACAACAAGCAAGATGATCAAGGCGTAGTTGTGAGGAACAAGGCAAAACTAGTTGCAAAGGGGTTCTCTCAAGTTGAAGGTTTGGATTTTGGAGAGACCTTTGCACCGGTTGCAAGACTAGAAGCTATTTGTATCCTCCTTACATATGCATCACATCATGAAATGAATTATATCAAATGGATGTGAAAAGTGCATTTTTAAATGACTTTATTAATGAACTGGTCTATGTTGATCAACCTCCCGGGTTTGAAGACCCTAGATATCCTAATCATGTTTACAGGTTGTCCAAGGCATTATATGGGCTTAAGCAAGCCCCAAGAGCTTGGTATGAGCGTCTTCGGGACTTCCTCATTGAGAAGGGCTTCATCATTGGAAAGGTCGACACCATACTATTCACCAAGAAGCTTGATGGGCATATCTTCATTTGTAAAGTGTATGTTGATGATATCATCTTTGGATCATCAAATGAAGATTCTTGCAAAGAGTTTGGTGAATTAATGTCAAAGGAGTTCGAGATGTCAATGATTGGAGAGCTTACATTCTTTCTTGGTTTTCAAGTCAAGCAAATGAGAGAAGGGATTTTTATCTCTCAAGAGAAATATACAAATGATCTTATCAAGAGATTCAAGATGGATGAATGTAAGCCAATCAAGAAACCAATGCCAACTAATAGACATCTCGACCTAGATGAGGGAGGTAACATGGTTGATCAAACTCTCTACCGCCCTATGATTGGTAGCTTGTTATATTTAACCACATCTAGGCCCGACATCATGTTTAGTGTGTGTATGTGTGCTAGATTTTAAGCTAATCCTAAGAAAATTCATTTGATTGCCGTTAAAAGAATTCTTAGGTATCTTAAGCACACACCAAGCATTAGCCTTTGGTATCCCAAAGGAGCTATATTTGAATTAGTAGGCTATTCCGATTTGGATTATGCCGGTTGCAAAGTTGATAGAAAAAGCACATCCGGAGGGTGCCATTTGCTTAGTAGATCACTTGTGTCTTGGTCCTGTAAGAAACAAAATAGTGTGGCTTTGTCCACTGCCGAAGCAGAATATATTACCACGGGTACTTGTTGTGCACAAATTCTTTACATGAAACAAACTTTGCTAGACTATGGTATAGTTCTAGAAAAAATACGTCTTTTGTGCGATAATGAAAGTGTGGTAAAACTTGCAAATAATCCGGTTCAACACTCTCGCACCAAGCACATAGATATCCATCATCACTTTCTTAGAGATCATGTTGTAAAGAATAATATTTCACTAGAAGGTGTAAGGACCGAGGATCAATTGTCTGATATTTTCACTAAACCGCTAGATGAGGCAATATTTTGTAGATTACTGTAGCACCCGGTTTTAAAGACAAAACCAGATACACACTATATGTGAGCCTAGAAAATCAATCTCACATATAGCCACAAATAAGGGTAATATCAAGAGACAATACTTATTACATAATGTATTAGTAAAAAGAAATATAACCTCAGAGTATATACAGCGGAAAGTTGACTCCGATCTTCTGGCGAAGACTCCAAATCCATAGGGACGACTGACTGGTTGACCACAAGCCTAACTCCTCCAAACCAGCAATCTGGTACCCATCTAGGATTTTTATCCAAAGTATAGAAAAGTAAAGCAAGCGTAAGTACATGTCGTACTTAACAATTATATCATGGGGTTCATGAGGCTCAAAAGGCTGACACTGGTTTATTGCGATTAGCTTTAATGGATCATCTTTTAAAGCAGTTGAGTAGCAAAAGATTTATCATTCCCATAAACATATGATCAGGTAAACATGAATAATGTATAGCATAAACGATTAATTATTAGCATCATCATCCATTAGTGATCATCTCTATTCCATAAGGGTCCAAGGTCGCTCGTGTCCTTGAGCACGGCTGTTATAACAGTTTTACACTCTACAGAGGTTGTACATGTTCACTGTGAGTCGTGATTTACCCTTTCGCCCGAGGTGATCAGCCTCTTGACCCACTACCAAGGAAGGTCGGCAGGGTTCACTATGAAGCCTTTCAAAGGTTCGTCTAACAAGTTAGGGCCGCTAAGGTTTACCCATCAATAAGCATGGACCCCCCTCCAAGTAGTGACTAGCAAGTGCACCTACTTGGCAGACCGAGATCATACCCGTTGGAGCCCCTCTTGCGCCGTAAAGGTAACCACTAACAAGCTAGAAAAGGTCCTCATACTGAGCTAAAGCCAGAGCCATATAGCCCTCACAGCTGTACTATAAGTCCCGGATGATCACTTACAGATAAGTCCTTAGGGAGAGGAATCTAGAGCATTTAGAAAGTAGCTAAACACTCCAGCCCCCTGATTCCATGTTACTAAAAAGTCATGTTTTAATGTTTATTGCATATATCATTAGTCAAGTTACAAGATCATGGTTTTGATTAAGCACTAGCAAAAACTATTCCATGCAATATCCCAAAGGTATCAAGGTGCAAGATATCAAATATCTAGGATATCCTTAATGGTAACAAGGGAGACACATGCAATATGAATTTAGTGATTAAATGTGAATAGGTAACAAGGATGGTCACATGCTATACTTGCCTTAACTTGCTTTTCCCCCAAAGCAATACGCTCAAAAGCCTTTAGTATTCCACTTTCAATCTTCTGCTTCCAATTCTTAGCTTCTAGTCTTTAGAGAACTGCTTCTTGATCACCACGTAAACCTCACCGATTGACTGAACCATATATCACCACACAAACATCCATAGATGTACATGCATAGCATACAATTGCATCTATATCAGAATAGTACACCAATCATAGAAAATTAAGTAAAAGAGATTGAAACACGATTCTACGCATCGCTACGTACACACAGTCGCGAGAAGCACGCTAATCAGAGCTACGGTTGAAAAGTTACAACTACCGAGAGATTTGTTGTATACGTGGAAAAGAAAGCTATATGCTTCATTTATTGAATTCATATACAAAAGATATTTTATAAATAATATGGATTGAATTAAGTCAATCTTAGATTTATATTATAAAACAAAAGTGAAACAAATTATATTTTATGTATAAAACTCAGTTGCATAATCATTAATCAAGATATGATTTAAACCTCGTTATTTCAGAATATCAATACTATTACTAACGCATAAATATCGTCACTACGAATCTAATGCAACTTGAACGGACTATTTCGGAGTTAAAATAAATAAGTTATGATTTAAACAAGTTTTACTTAAGTTAAATAATAGATTAAATCTACTCATGAATTTTAAGTGTTGAAAACATGTCTAACAGTTGTATAAACATGTAGAAAATGTAAATACGATCCTAACGCAATTCGAATGGATCAAATCAAACTTAAAACGCAAAAGTTACGCATGAAATAAGGTTCAGTGGCATTTCTATAAATATTTGAACTCAAATTTGAATTAAAACAATTAAAATTCTGAATTTAAATGTATTTTGGACTGGGCATGCTATTTCTGGAAAACACATGGTCTAAAGTGAATAAAAACATGGCTGATTTGTATTTATTTTGAACTAAATCGGACTGCGGGTTGATTCTACAAAAATAGGAGGGCTTAACTGCAAAACAGGCGCTGCTTGACTACGGGTTGACTAGGGATGCTGACTAGTCAGCCACGTGGCGGTGTGTGAGTGGCGCGGTGTGCCACGTGTGCGGTGGATGCACTGATGTGGCGGGGAGGACCAGGTCCATGGCTCACCGTGGACCGGCCACTTAACCCCGAAGGGGTACACAATCTCGGCCCTCCAGAACAGATCCGACGGCGGTGATTGATCGCGGGGGGTGAAGTGGATAATCCAGCCGGCGGCTACAATGCTGGCGCGGCGGTCAGCCATGGGCGACGGCGGACATCTCGCCAGTGTCCGCGGTTCCGACGATTCCGGCTATCACGCGTTCAACCGATTACACAAGGACATACTACGTGATCTTGCGGATTCAACGAGGTACAAATGGAGGACAGAGAGCATGTCGAGGTGACGGTCCTACGGCGGCGCCATGAATGGCGGTTCGGGAGCTCGCTGCTACATCGTTCCAGGGCGCCAAACTCGACAAGGAGGGGACGAGGGGGTCCAGGAGCTCATCGTGACTCGTACTGGGGTGGTCGTGTCGTCTGGGAAGCTTCGATGGGGCGGGTCACCGTCGGCGGTGATGGCTGGAGAGAGAGAGGGCGCGGGTGAACGGAATCCGAGAAAAACGAAACCAAAATCGAGAAGGGGAGGCACCTACGGCTGCGTCAAGTCATGGCAGATCTCACGGGCGCGTCGGCGTCGAGGATTACGCTCGGGAGTGGGGGACTCACCGGCGGCGGTGAGCTGTTGGACGCGGGCAAAGGAAAGGGAAGAAGGGAGGTGCTCGGTTTGGGCTTTATAGGTGAGCAGGCGCGGCGTACAAGGAAGGGGGAGCGGGGCGCGCGGGCGAGATGGGGCGCTTGCCTTGTGGGAGAGACGGTGGCGGTGGCTTGCCGTTCGGGCGTGCGCCATTGGCGGAAGCAAGAAAGGAAAGGGAGCGCGGGGAAGAAGGAAAGGGAAGGGGACGGCAGCGCTGACGAGTGGGACCCGGGTCACAGCGAGAGGGAGAAGGAGCAGCGTGTGCGGGCGTCTGACGACATGGGCCAGCGACGCAGTGCAAGGGAGGAGCGGCTTGCGGCAGGCGCAAACGCACGAAGTGGACCAGGGCGCTGAGCGGGCCGCAGCGCCTGCGGTGCGGGGCAGTGGGCCGGGGTGCTGCTGCCAAGCCAATGCGGGCCGTGGTGGAGCTGGGCTGCGTGGGCGACTGAAGCGGGGGACGGGAGCGAGCAGCGGCCACCGAGTAGAGCAGGCCGAGCGGGCCACGCGGGAGGAGGGGAGAAAGGCTGGGCCGATTCCTGGCTAGGCTCAAAATGAGAAAAGGAATATTTTTCAAATACAAATCCCTTTTTCTACTTTGAGTTTCCAAATCCAAGCCAATTTCAAAAACAAATTCAAGTATGGTTTCAATATACTTTTCATCTCAATATAAATGAGTAATTTTTGGTAAGTTTCCAAAAATAAATTTTACCATTTTTTTTAAATCCTCTTATTTTCAATTTTTCTTTTCTTTTATTTCAAAGCTATTTTTAATTTCATTTCAAAAGAATTTTAACCATTTTGACTTTTCAATTAAAACCATTCATCTAATAAAATCAAATGCAATGGCATGTATGCTCAAACATGTTGCTACCTTATGATGTATTTTAATTTAATGAAAATTTTTATTTCCCTATATTTCATGTGCATGAAAATTCCAACTTAAATCATTTTAACTCTATTTCAAAAGAGGCAATTTTTAGGGTGTTACAATTCTACCCCCCTTAAGATGAATCTTGTCCCGAGATTCGAGAAAACTAGTGACAAGGAAGGGAGACAGAACTAGGAATAGAACTCAAATGAAACATTCCAACATTTCAACTTGCATTGTAAACCAGCTTAACAAGTTACATCTGTCTCATCTGCAAAGCTTAAGAACAAAAAGATTTGGCTGCACGGACTACCCCTTTAAGTCAAGGGATACAGCTGTCTTGAATACAGAAATCTTAAACTCAAGGGCATAACTAACTTCATATGACACCCCCATCTTGACTTCTAACGTAGTTGTGTTACACCTCAAAGAGATGAGGAAAATCCATCTTCAATTGATTCTCATTTTCCCAAGTTGCATCTTCCTCTGATTGATTATTCCATTGAACTTTACACACATTAAGCACTTCTCCCTTAAGAGTTCCTTGGGCTCTTTCTAAGATTCTAACTAGATAATCACCATCTGTCGGATGGAGCTCCTCCAAGGGTGTTTGTTCCTCTACACCATAATCTGGAAACTCATAGTTCACTTTACTATCCTTAGTGTTCACACCTTCTATTAGATCATTTCCATTGTCATATTCCTCAGGTGCAGGTTGAAAACCCTCATACTCAATTCTTTCTCCTGACGGTGTGGTTAGAAGCACCGAATGCTGGGCATACTTGATGACTCCTTTACATGCAGACATCCATCCCATTCCAAGAATAACATCAATGTCCACTAACTCTAACACAATAAGGTTTGCTTCAAATTTTACCCCCTTTATGTCAAGACTAACTCTTAGGCATATGCGGTTTGCCTTCATTTCTCCTCTCGGGGACTTAACTATCACTGGTTTCCTCATTGGTAGCATAGTTATCTTATGTTCTTTTACGTATGCACTGGAGATAAACGAATATGACGCACTAGGGTCAAACATCACCATAGCATTGGCTAAGCTTACTGCAATCCATCCATAAATGACCTCCTTAGCTCCATGAATGGTAGTCATATTCACATTATTCAATCTTCCAAGGATGTAATTTCGTTTTAACTTATTTCCATGCATCTGCTTCCCATGGACATTCTGTTCTGGCTCTTGAGAGCCGACCTGTTGCACTTTACCATCGGGTTGCTGATACTGATTCTGATCTATACTCACAAGTAGATTCATAGGATGTGACTAATATTCTGGTTGCGTAGCAAACTGAGGTTGAGTGTTCCTTAGCTGGCATTGAAGATCACGTTTTCTCTTCTTCTCTTCCATCGGTTGAGTCTGCATCATCAAAGCTTGCTCTTTAGTTGGGGGACTTGATAGTGATGGGTTAGAAGTGGGAACATTCCTTCCAACATCTTGTGAAGCATTTCTCCTGGTAGAGGCCATCTGTATCCAACATATGTGCATTAGGATTTAGTCATTCATAGCATTCCTTATTGTAGTTTCAAAAGATAACAAGTTAGGATTGATAGTATGAAAGACTAGAGAAAACCCCAACCATCGGAATATCCAATTCTTCCACATGATACACTAGAATGTAAGAAAACTTCATCTTGCAAACCCTTCAACTTGGCTACCCCCCTTAAGATGAGTTAAAGTAGGGGACACCAAAGTATAGCTTGCATCGTCTTGTGATTGAAGTCTACTGTTGTCCAAAATTTTCTCATGATTTCTTTTTATCGTCCAAAATTAGAGATATGAACCGATAGAGACAAGCTGCTCCAAAGACAGGATAGGTAAAACAGAAGAAAACGATAACCCAACTATTTATTTCATTAATCCTTATACCTTAGGCCTATAAACTAAATGAAATTGTGGGAACACCCAACAAGATCATTGCAATCATTACAAAGATGCAAAACAAGCATAAACATAATGACAATTCAACAAAGCACCTAAATATGCATAACTCAATCATTGACTCAACTTGCGATACTATCATTTTTATTACATAAGGGGCACAAACTCCTATTTCTTAACTAAGGATCTTGGGTAGTCTAGCATAACTTCTTCATTCGTCAATTTCACCAAATGCTTCTTTCGGGTTGGGTACCACTGATACTTTCTGGTAATAGTCCAGTAGTGATCTGGCTCTGGCTACTTCCTTAGTGTAATTGTTGATTCTTCTGTGGGCAAGATTTAACATAATGTTTTTCCTATTGGCAATGATGACACCTTTTCTTAGCTAGGTCTTTTGTGATGTCATACTCTACGGAATTGTTATTTGGTGTTTTGTCAGCTTTCTGACTCTGAAGATTCATCTTGGTTTGACTGAGCTATTTTCTAGATTGCTTGGTCTTTCGAGGTTGAAACTCCTTATAGGTGATAGTCCACCCATCTATGCATACCTCATGTGAAGTAGTTTTAGCTTGAGAAGCTTCTAACTCTTTACAATTTAGATTCATCTAACTAGGGATTAGAGCTAGATGTGACGAATCCAAATGTTGATTGCTTCCCAATACTTGCTCTGTTGAGACCTTCTTTCTCTTCTTATCCATATTAGCTTCACAACTTGGGTTCACCTTAACTTCCTTCTTATTAGACTTGTCCTAAAAATAGGGAAAACCAAAATGTTTATAGCACTGACTTGGATCCTAACCTCTAAGAGACTTGCTATGAACACCCTCATTATTTAATACTTTGAGTTCTCTCTTACATCCTTGAGTACCACCACGCTTCCACTGCGTAAACTAGAATGTAGGACACTTTATCTTCTTCCAAGCTTCTACGACTTGTCTGTAACACCCCAGGTGTTTGTCACCAGTTAAGCAATGGGTTTGAGCTCAAACATGACATGTCGAGTGGTAATGAGGGTGTCAAGATCAAATCTACATGATGGAGCTCCAACTTAAACTTGGGCCACGCACATTTGCTTACATATGGACCCTTGTTAAGATTATGCAAGAGTAATGTTAAACATGCTTATTCCATGTACATTATATCCACATGCATCCATCTAGACCCATGGAAAAGTTTCATGAAGTTTGGAATAAAAAAGTCACATGAAATGATAAGTCATATCTTTGCATGAATTACTTTATCAAGTAGATGGAAACCTATGACGTCAACCAAACCTTGCAACCTTGCTCCAACAACTCTAATGGAACTCTACAACAAAAGTTATGAAGGGTTCGTGTTGAGCAAAGATGGAGAAAATGTCCGAAAATCATGGAAACCCTAGATTCTATAGCAAAAAGGGCTTTGCATTGACCGAGAAATAAAGTTGACTTCTGGACCAGATATGAGGTTTGACCAAAAATGAAAGTTGAATAAAAGTTTGATTATAACAAACTTTGTTAAAATACCAAGTCATGATTCGGTTTCAAAATGGATCAAAACAAGGCTCAAAGTCTAATAGAAAAGCTGAAATCAGCCCGACAGTGTTTGCAGTCCGGAATTCACTGACATCGACATTGACATCCCGCGTTCTCCAAATTTTGCTAAGCAACTTGAGTTGGTCCAAAAATAAAAGTTGAAGGTTATATTATGGAGAAGAGCATACAAAAAGTTGCACTGAGTTTGACCGAGTTTTGACCTCCGAAGGTGAGCTCCCGTGACTGTTATCAACACACTGACACTATCACTTTGGAGCCTAATTAACTGCTAATCCATTGCTCAAATGGCCATGGTCCGTTAATGAAATATGTAGAGCAAGCCAAGGTGAGCAAACTTTGTTTTTGGCCCAATGTCCACCGAAGCGTCCGATCAGTAGAAAACGTGCGGGATTCCAACTCTTTTCTCCGTTTCCTTTTCTACTTCGTGGGGGCCACTATAAATCGCCACGTGCATGTTTGACCTATCCTTATTCCGCATCCTGCCACCGCCGAGCTCTGCCTCCGCCGCCTTACCCGCACCGTCCATTCCCGAGCCTCCACGCCGCGCCGCCACGCCTGTGCCACTCGAGCTGAGCCGCCGCACCACCCTCTATAGCTCGCCTCCTGCCACCACGCCCGGTGCTCTGCTCGTGCCGCTGCTGCCCATGCCCTGCTGACGCCGCCGCTGCCTGTGCCCTGCCTGCGCTGCCGCTAGCGTTGCGCCCTACCTGCGCCACCACCAGCGCCTCTACTCCATGCGCCTCCCTACGTCTGTGTCGCCGTGCCCTGCCAGCGCTGCCATGCCCTAGCGCTGCCGTCGCCCTGTTCTGTTTCAGCGCCGTAAACCCTAGCCATCAATTCACTGCGCTTTGCCGGAACCCTAACCCTAAAATTCCTGGTTGTTCCCCGCGTGTCGTTTCCCTGCTTTTCGGATCGCCGGTTTGTTAGGTAGCAAGCCCTCGGTTCTAATTTCGTACCTAATTGCTTGCTTTCTTAGGGTTTCGCATCTTTAGATATATTGTAATTATTTGTATATCCTATCTATTCTATCGTGCAACGAGTCGGTGCCGTTGTGGTCCTATTTGCAGTTGTCAGTCAATTCGGGGCCAAGCTCGTGAGTATGGATCGAGGCCAAGCCTCGAAAGTGATAGTTGGCAGTTGATTCTTGTTAGGGCAGTTGTTCCTTTCTGCTTCATCAGATGGCTCATGTTAAGAATGTCGGAGGAGGTCCCAGTGATGAGGATCCGAGACCCGCGCCTTGCTTGCCTGCAGATCCAAAAGGCAAGGCGACGAAGAAGCTTGCAACAAAGAAGCGGAAGTATCCAGATGTAGATACAGCTAGAGCAGCCGTAGTTGTAGTAGCAGCAGAGCATGCAGAGGCAGGAGGTGCTAGGAGTGGAGTCCAAATCACAGATCAGCTCTCTCCATCTACGAGGGCTGCACTAGAGCAGGTTGAGCACCGTCATGGTGGTCTAGCTAGAACTGTCATGGTTGCGGGACGACGAGTTGTCTTAGATGAGAGTCAGCCTTAGGGGGAGTCACAGCAGGAGCCACAGCCAGCAGAGCAGACTCAGGAGGGAGAGCAGGCTGAGGAGACAGAGCAGGCACCTCAGCCACAACTTTGCCGCTCTGGTCGTACCCGTGCTCCAGTCACTTCGAGGTCAGAGACACATCGGAGGGGTTCACGTCCACCGCCTAGACCACATGGTCCACCTCTAATGACCCACTTGGATTTGAGGGCTGCCACGGCCAAGCAGGTTCAGCAGCACAGATTTATGGATTTTGAGCAGTGGTTTCCACCGAGGCAGGATGAACGTGCTTCAGAGGGTTTCTACACACCTCTGCAGAAAGATTTTTATAATGCATATCTTAATAGTAGGGCAGTATTCAGATCTCAGAGGGTGTGTAACGTTGAGACCATTGTAGCAGCAGCTGGAGAGCATATTCGCCCCTACCTATCTTACCTGCCAGGGCTGATAGATTTACTTGGATAGACAGGCTTATATGTTCTATCTTGGGTCCATCAGTTCTATGCTATACTCTGGATTGACCCACAACACAGATTTATACACTTTGCATTCAGTGGTAGAGATTACAGGCTGACGAGCACTAGGGTCAGAGAGATACTCAGGGTTTAGGAGTAGCCCGTCCGGCTACATGAGGTTTGCTATGGACAGACAGCGCCCCCTAGACACCCTCATAGCGGTGTGGTGCCCCCTACAGATCTAGTCCACCTTTGCTTCACAGAGCCATTCGGCGAGGGGTCTAGCAGGACATCTAGTGATCTCACTCCCACTGCTAGAGTGCTTGATGTCATTATGAGGAGGACACTGCTTTCGAGGATGGGGTATCGCGAGGGCTTAACTCGCATACAGTTATGGTTACTGAACTCTCTGATGCAGCAGACAGTGTTTGACATTTGGTATCTCCTTCTATCAGAGATGGAGGATACTATTGCAGAGGGGTTCAGAGGTCATAGGTAGCTTCTATATGCTCACTGGATTACATTCCTGATCCACAGGGCAGTTACTGTGAGGCCACCAGAGATGCTGGCAGAGTACAGTGGTGCTACTACAGAGTTCCCTACATACAACATGACTCAGATGATCCGACATAGTACAGTGAGGACACCCAGCCAGCCGAGCCGATGTCTAGAGGTGCCAAAGACTATAGCTCAGCAGGGTGAGACTATCAGGGGCATAGTAGCTATAGAGGAGGAGGAGCTTGATGCTCAGCAGGAGGGGATGGTCGAGAGCAAGCCTAGTGATAGCTCAGATGAAGACTACCGGGACATTCCTTAGATGCCTCCACGTCGACATGACCATGAGGCTGGTAGCTTCAGTTTAGCTCTACCTGCATCGCAGACAGACCCCGCTCTACTTGCCATACTTGAGCGGATGAGGCAGGATCAGGCTCGCCAGGCTCAGAAGACCGCTGCCACTTTTGCACAGTTCAGACTCGGCAGGATGAGTTTCAGCGGCAGCAGTAGGCCATACAGTAGCAGCAGCAGGCCATGCATCAGCAATAGCTCCTTGGATTTATGCAGCATGTAGTGACAACTGTTGGGGTTCCACTGCCACAGCCTTCACCCCAGCTTGGTCAGCCTGCCACCACTTTTATGACTCTAGCTTTATAGACTAGTGGGCTTCAGAGTCAGGGATAGCCACTAGCATAGTTTGCTTCACCTACAAAGTAGGTGTCCCAGTGGTTTGCCTCGCTAGTGTTAGCCCCGCAGTTCACACCTCTTCAGACGTGCTTCACACTGACTCAGACTTCCTCGCTACTAGTGCCAGATACCTCAGTCTCCAGGAGTCTTGGAGCGACTTTCAGTGAGTTGATAGGGTAGCCTACTCCACCATATTTGCATGTCCTAGGTCCTTCTATAGTTTCACCTATTACCAGGACTACAGAGACGATCCCTTCCCCAGTGGCATCATCAGAGCCGGCTGCTTCAGTCATACCTGCACAGTCTACAACAGCTCTAGTTGTTGATCCGACCTAGACTGCTTCAGCGTCGCTTCCAGCTACAGAGGATCAGACTGCTTAGAGCTCTGGTTTGGATGATGATGGCACTCAATTCTAGCCCTTGCTCCTCGTACTTCAGCGCCCAACTCATCTGCTATAGCCCCGCCGACCGACCTTTAGGTTTTGGTGTTTGACACTAAAGAGAGAGATGGATCGAGTATGTTAGTCTTAGGGGGAGCGACATATCTAGGGGGAGCTTAGTTTATCTATTAGATTATCTATTACATTTGGAGTTTTATGTGTGATACACTATTATGCATTCGTGTTTACTTTTATGCATCAAACTATATCTATGTGATAGTGATATCTACGTGATCGTGATATATGACATGTGTGCTCTCTACTTTGAATTATTTATATGTCATATCACTTGTGCTATGCTCATTTGCTTTGCTTCCGCGTTTTACTCCGATGCAACTGAGCTTTATTACTTGTACTCATGCTTATTTCACATCTTTTGAGTACATTATGTTGGCTTGGGTCATATAAGCTTGCCTAACTCTTTTGTTCTTATTGTCAAAAGCTTATATGAACCAAACATGTTAAAAACCTCAACTCTTTCACATACTCGAGGAGTATTGTCACCGATCACCAAAAAGGGGGAGATTGAAAGCATCTAGGCCCCTAGTTGGGTTTCGGTGATTAATGATAATATATGATTACTATAACTAACATATGTTTTGCAGAGGCAATTAAGTTAGGTCACGGTAATGGAGATCGATTGGGCAATCATGGTGGTCATGACCCTACGATGGAAATCGTTTCAGTTTTCAAAGGATGGACGACAAGGTTAAGGATGGACTAGTTCTAAGTGTCATTTGGTGTTGAAGAGACACTTAGAGTAGTTTATGACTTTATTTTTCCTTTGGCCGTACTATTAAGGGGGTATGGACGGGTAGCTTGACCTAGGAGAGTCTAGTGAGTTAGGTGTGGTGCACACTTGCTAAATCTAGCACTAGGTAGCTCTAAAATAGCCCTTAGATCCATTGGAGCAAACTTTATTCACATATGATCGAGAGTTGGAAGTGAATGGAGGGTCAAATACTGACCGAATATTGGCTTCGGTGTGACCGGACGCTGGCGCAGAGTCCGATCAGTTTATTTGATCTAGGTGAAGTCATTTGGAAGTGACCGGACGCTGAGGGCCAGCGTCCGGTCGACTACAGTAAGGTTCTAGAGAGGGAAACTCATGACCGGACGCGTCCGGTCCGTGTTGACCGGACACTGAGTCCCAGCGTTCGGTCGACTCCAGTAATTTTCCAGAGAGGAAAAATCTCGATCGGACGCGTCCGATCACCATTTGATCACTGGAATTTGGGGTGAACTGACCAGAGTGTCCGGTCAACATGACCGGAGCGTCCGGTCACCCCGCAGAGGCATATAACGGTTCGTTTTTCAGCCCATGTTATAAATACTTCCTCTATTCGTGTGTGGGGGTACTTTTGCTCATTCCAACAGCTGAGAAACACCTTTGAGAGTGCCAAGAAGAGTAAAGTTCTAGTGAGGTGATTGAGATTTGAGAATTCCAAAAAGAGCCCTCATTAGTGAGATCAAGAGTAGCAAAGTGTGCATCCACCCTTCTCATTAGGCTTGTCGTGGTCAAGTGAGAGTTTGTGCTTGTTACTCTTGGTGATCGCCATCACCTAGATGGCTTGGTGGTGATTGGGAGCTTGGTGATCATCCGGTGGTGCTTGTGGATGACCCAACTCAAGTTGTGAGCGGTTGTGGGTGATTCACCACGACGGAGTGTCAAAGAATCAACCCGTAAAGAGCACTTGATCCTTGCGTGGATCAAGGGGGAGCTACACCCTTGTACGGGTGCTCCAACGAGGACTAGTGGGGAGTGGGGACTCTCCGATACCTCGGTAAAACATCGCCGCGTTCCTCCTTCTCTCTTTATTTTGAGTATTTACTTTGAGCAATTCAATACTTATCTTTACATTCATAGAATTGCCATGCTAGAGTAGGATTGGAACTTAGATTGCAAGACTTTTTGTGCGGTAGAACATTAGAAACACTTTCTAGGCACAATGAGTTAATTGGGCTAACCGTAGGATTTAATTATTGCAAAGAAATTTAGATTTAGCCCAATTCACCCCTCTCTTGGGTATCTTGATTCTTTCAGCCGGCTCTTGCTTACTCTCTTGGCCATTTGTATTGACATAGCAACCTTGTGAGTTTAGCCAAAGCCTCCCACTCATCTTCATCATTGATTCATCATCTTTGTGAGATTGGGAGAGAATCCAAGTGCATTGTTTGAGTGATTGCATCTACAGGCACTTGGTATTCGTGTTTCGCTGTGGGATTTATTTGTTGCTCTTGGTGGTTACCACCACCTAGACGGTTTGGTGCAGCGGAGGAGGATTGACACGAGTTGGTGATTGTTCGTGGCCATCTCCCGGTGATTGTGTGGGGACTTGTGCCTTTCCTGACGGAGCGCCGAAAGATACCCCTAGTGGATTGCTTGTGTCATTGACTTACCTTACTTGTGGGTAGGTTTTTACGGTGTTCAATTGTGTGGACGAGGTTCGTGCAACACCTCTTAGCCGCCGAACCACCAAGTATTGGTCGACACAACGGGGCCATAGCGTGTTAACAAGCAGGTGAACCTCGGAAGAAAATTGGTTGTCTCTTGCCCTTTGGTATTCTCCCGGTGATTGAGTTTATATTCATCTTGTGATTGGTTCACTCCTCTACGCGACGGTATAATCACCTTACTTACTCATTTATATACCCGCAAACTAGTTGTAGTAAGCTCTTTAGTGTAGCTAGAATTGAGAGGTTGCTTTGTAGCTTAAATTCATCTAGTAGAGCTCTTTAGTGTAACAAGTGTGAGAGCTCTTAGAGAGTAGTGACTTAGTAAATTGTGTGTCTAGTGATCATAGCAACTAGAATTGTTGGATATGTGGCTTGCAACCCTTGTAGAGCTAGAGCAAGTTTGTTTTTTGCTATTTGTCATACTAATCAAATTGCTCTAGTTGGTTTATAGATTTTTAAATAGGTTATTCACCCCCTCTCTAGCCATATTAGGATCTTTCATATGCTAACTTCAAATTCACATGATCCGAACCTGATGCATGTTCGTTCCTCGGCACTTAACAATAAAATATTGTATTCGACGCTTGAAATAGATGAACAATTAGGGTCCACATACAAGAAAGTATCAGTGTTGATAGGGAGGCCCTGTTTAGATCTATAGAATTAACAACTAGTTGACTAATTTTTAAGTTTCTAAGCATCAATAGATGAACTAATTATTAGTCCACTAATTATAAATTAATTGTTAGTCCACTAATCCACGTATAGAAGCTAATAGAACAGGTTCCTACGTCATCCAAACGTGCCCTCTGAGTGTGGAGGAGTTCAAGCAATTGAATTTTTTTCATCACCGCTAACACTGTAGACAATCTTAGAACACTGTTATAGTTCAACCGTGAGTTCCACGTGGCTATCAAAAGCTGAATGCTAGGTGGGGCACAGGGCCACAGCCCACAGGGGTACTCCCGTCAACTCCTGCTGTTCACGAGCTGAAGCGAAAATTCAGCCCCAACCAGGCCGGCGACGGACGCCTCCTTGTTCTCCACGACGCCGCCGCTGCCGCTGCGTGGGCTAGGCTGACTTGACCAATCTCGACCTATCGATCTTGCTGCCCCGATCACGGAAGGAGCCTCCTGCAGTGTGACTCCGGTCGACCACGAAGCTTCGATCTGCTCGTCCCTGCATGATGAGGCTACTCGTCATCCTGTTCGCCGCGGCGGCCCTCGCGGTTGCTACCACCGCGCACGAGCACCATGGCGAGGCGCCCACCTGCGCCGGAGGCAGCGGGCACGTGCTCGCGGAGTTCCGCCCCGGGGAGGTGACCGTGGACGGGCACAGCGACGACTGGGACAGCGTCGAGGCCTCGGAGTTCGCGCTGCTGCCGGCGCTCGATCCAGACGAAGATAAGGCCTACTCAGGCGGCAAGGTCGCCGTAAAGGTTCGCCTCTTCCAGGCTCTCTTCTTCGTTGTCTTCTCTTTCTCTTCCTCTCCCCCATAGCGAAACATGTGAATCACGAGAAGTTAGGCTGATCGCAATTAGATTCAGAACTGACTGTTGTCGAAATGGGGTCCGATAAGCCGAATCATGGACTTTTAGCATTTTGCTGTTTGGAGAAGCAAAATATTAGATTTATCTGGAATAGCTAGCTAGATGATCGAGTTCAGTTTTCTACTAATACTTTGAAACCTTGATGTTTCCGAAGTGGTGCTTTATTAACTTCGGAAGTTGGCTGTGCAGGCTGTGCATGATGATGTCAACGTCTTCTTCTTGCTTCAGGTTGATGGGGCTTACGCTTACACTAAAGGGTACTTTCGCCTTCTTTCTGTGTTACTACATCTGTACCAGTGCGGATAGAGCGATAGTGGAGGTTGTAGTGCTCTTTATGGCCACTCTTTTAGTTCAGAGACGTTGGACAACCAATCAGCTACTCCTATATTGTTTTGATGCACAAATCCATCACGATCTGTTTGTCCTTTAACTTTGACATTGTCAGTTGATGGGAGGCCTATAGATTTATACATGGTTCTCGATTGTTCTGTTAAATAGTACTAGTATCATAACAGCTTTTCTTATCGTGTTGGTCTTCTTTAAGGCCAGATGGTGTTTTAACTGGATTGAGTATACCCTGGCATGACAACCCCCCACCCATTGCCTTGGTCTTCTTTAAGGCATGTTGCTGGTTTGATTTGATTGATTGTGCCTTATGAGGCACGTGATTGCTGGTCGGTGGACTCTCTACACAGGGGCAGATTCTCCCTGACCGCCAGATTCTCCAGCAGGGCTCTGTTGGGTCAGCCCTGGTGGATCTCAGTCGTATACGGGCCTCAGCTTGATTCAGACAAGATCGAGTTCCTTGATGAGCTGCGACAGTTCAGGGCCGCCTCCTTGGGCCCTTGGTTCCTATGTGGCGATTTCAATATGATCTATCGGGCACAGGATAAAAATAATGACAGGCTTGATAGGCGCAGTATGCGGCGTTTCCGGGCTTTCCTGGACCAGCTACAGCTCGAGGAAATCAACATGGTGGGGAGATTATATACTTGGTCCAGCCGCAGAGAACAGCCAACACTGGAGCTCCTGGATAGAATGTTCGCCACGGCGGATTGGTTGTCTGCCTTCCCCAACCATGTCCTCAAACCGCTCTCCTCCGACTGTTCTGATCACTGCCCTCTGCTGCTGCATCACCATGTCTACAATGGGGCAAAACGAAGGTTCAAGTTCGAGCCGTATTGGATCAAGCTACCGGGAAACATGGAGGTCGTCGCTGCCGCATGGGCGTCTACTCCGATCGGCGCTGATCCTTTCCGCATCCTGGACCACAAACTCCGTAATGTGGCCAAGGCTCTACGTAGCTGGAGCAATTCCAAGCTCAGTAATATCAGAATGCAGCTTGCGATGGCGAGGGAGGTTATCTTATGCCTTGATGGTGAGCAAGAGAGAAGGCCGTTAGACTCCTGGGAGTTCAACTTACACTGTGCCCTCAAACGTCAGGTGCTTGGCCTAGCTTCGTTGTCCCGCACCATTGCGCGACAACGCTCTAGAATCCTCTTTCTAGCAGAAGGAGACGCAAATACAAAATTTTACCACCTTCAAGCATGTCATCGCAACAGGCACAACCATATCGACTCAATTATTTCAGATGGGTCACAGCTTATAAATGATCGTGAGATGGAAGATGCTCTGTACAACCATTATAATACCATTCTGGGCGTTAATTTTGAACGGACCAGAAGGATTGCCTTCGAGGCTATTGGGCTGCCGTCCGTGGACTTGGACGCCCTGGAGGTTCTTTTCACTGAAGATGAGGTTTGGCCCACCATCAGAGAGCTGCCAAATGACAAAGCGCCGGGGCCGGATGGATTTACGGCCGCGTTCTATAAGTCGACTTGGGACATTATCAAAACCGACATTATGCACGCCATCAACGCGTTCTGGTCACTCGACTTCAGAAGCTTCCATCACTTAAATGGCGCGTATATGGTCCTGTTAAAGAAGCGGCCCAACCCGTCTGGAATCGGAGACTACCGGCCCATTAGCCTCATACACAGTTTCAGCAAGATCATAAGTGCTTGGCACGTCGGGTAGCTGTGGTGGCAGATCACCTTGTCCTACAAAATCAAAGTGCCTTTATCAAGGGGAGAAGCATTCATGATAACTTCAGGAACGTCCAACTCATATGCAAGGCTATGCACGTCAAGAAAGCAGCTTGTGTCATGCTGAAAGTCGACATTGCAAAGGCTTTCGATACAGTTGCATGATCCTTCCTCCTTGAGATCCTACAGCACATGGGATTTGGCCAAAGATGGAGAAATTGGATATCTACCATTCTGTCTACGGCCAGTACCAGAATACTGCTCAATGGTCATCCAGGCAGACGTATTTGCCATGCCAGGGGACTCCGCCAAGGGGACCCATTGTCGCCACTGCTGTTCGTATTTGTCATGGAGGTCCTCAACCGCCTACTGGTCTGGGTGGAGACGCGGGGCCACTTGTCGCCCATCAGTGGTATTGCTGCTTCTCGCGTAAGTCTCTACGCTGATGACCTCTTGCTATTCATCAAGCCCACAGAGAATGACCTAAGGGTGGTCATGGCTACGCTCAACATCTTCGGCCTTGCCTCGGGACTGTTCTCCAACTTGCCGAAAAGTGTCACCACGCCTATTCATTGCTCTGATCAGGAAATACTACGCATTCAGGACATCCTGGCCTGCGCCATTCAGGACTTCCCTTGCCGCTACTTGGGTATTCCGCTCTCGGTTCGCAAGCTGAAGCGTGCGGACGAACAACCACTGCTTGATAAGGTCGCAGCAAGGATTCCGGGTTGGAAAGGAAATTTGCTAAATACTGCTGGACGCTCTGCTCTTGTCCAGGCAACGCTATCAGCAATTCCGATCCATGCCTCCATCGCACTCTGTCTCTCGCCTTGGGCAATTGGATGTATCGACAAGCTTCGACGAGCTTTTATCTGGGCAGGCTCCGACTCGGTGGCTGGCGATCGCTGCAAGGTGGCCTGGACAATTGTCTGTCGTCCCAAGGAGCTGGGCGGCCTGGGCATTGCGGATCTGACCAGGGCCGGTGTCGCTTTGCGGACGCGGTGGCTTTGGAAGGAACGCGTCGCAGGGATAGCTACAAACACCAAGGACACAGCTGCGCTTGCTCTGTTCCAGGCAGCAACGGTTTTCACCATGGGCGACGGGAGATCGACCCTTTTCTGGACGGACCGCTGGCTGCAGGGCTCCTGTGTTCAGGACATTGCACCGACCTTTTTTGCTGCGGTTACGTCGCGAAAGAGAAGGGCGACAGTAGCTGAGGCTATCATTGATGATGCATGGGTACAGCACATTACATCGCCGACAACAGTACAGCTGCTAATTGAGTTTGGTAAGCTCCGCGACCTCATTGAGGGGGTACAACTCACGCCAAACCCAAACACTATCACTTGGAAGTTCTCTGAGGATCAGGCTTACTCGGCGGCCTCGGCGTACGGCGCCATGTTCCTCGGTTGCTCCACTCCGCTGGGCGCAAGACAGATCTGGAAGACCGGTGCGCCGCCGCGAGTGCGCTTCTTCTTCTGGCTGGTCATGCATGACAGGTGTTGGACGGCCGAGCGTCGATTTCGGCACGGCCTACAACATTCCAGTATGATCAAGAAGTGGAAACGATGGACCACATTCTTCTTGGATGCTCCTTCAGCCGTGTGGTTTGGCACATTTGGCTGTGCAAGCTGCACCTGCAAGACTCCATTGTACCCAGCCAGGAACCGACCTTGCATTGGTGGTTAAAAAACAAGAAGCTCATCCCAAAGCAGCAGCGTCGTGGCTTTGACTCATTCTTCTTCCTCATCGGCTGGGCGCTTTGGAAGGAGCGTAATGCAAAAACCTTCAACAGCTCGATAACCACGGCTCAGCAGCTCGCGTTATTGGTGCAGGACGAGGTGGAAGCCTGGTGCACGGCCGGGTTCAGGCGCCTCCGCTCACTCGTGGCCAGGATGTGAGGCTTCCCGGCTGCTTCGTGTGTTTTAGTCGCAAATTAGTTGCTATGTAATCGCTTTATGGTGCTCGTTGTTCGTTGGAGTCCGGTAACCTTGGATTACCGTCTCCAAGTTGTTGTTTGAAACTCCTTTCTTCTTAATGAAAAACGCGCTTCGGCGTGGTCGGAAAAAAAAAGAAAAAAAAAGAGAACGATTTCATTCTCAAAGTGGATTTTAGCCTTCCACTATTAATTTAAACATTGCTTTTGGTTCACCTGTTCATGAACACAGGGAAAGTAACAAATGCCCTTCTGTTGCTCTGATGTTCCAAGTTGGAGAGAAAGCCACATTTTACAATGTAAGTTTGGGTTGCTTCCAGCTATGAACCATTACAAGTGTAATTTCATGCATGCATTGAGCTTTTTTTTTTATCATTATTATGTATAATAGCTCCTTTTTGTATTTCTGGACAATGCCTTTTGTACTCTTTCTTATTGGTTATTGTATAATGTATGCCAAACATTATACTGTTTGGCCTTTTTAGATGGGAGGATGCAAAGATGTGCCAAGTTCATGCACAAGTAAAAGTTGTAGAGGTCATGAGGTTGACATTATGCACTTCTCAATTGGAAATGCTATTCCTGGACGACTTTACGGTGGCAATCACATAGATAATGCAGCTGGGAATGGAAACGACAGGTAACTATGTTCTACTTTGCTGCATGATGGTCGTGTACTTATGTATTGTATGAATAGAAACTTATGGTTAGAGTATTTCTTTATTTAGATTTGGTCACCTTGTTGATGTCTATGCATGGAATCCACATTGCCGATACCTTGATGGAGTGGGCCCTAAAGGTAGACATGCTTATAAAATTCAGAAATCATCATGTATGGATTATATGTTTGGTTATTTTCCTACTAACCTTTTTTTTATTGAACTTTGTTTGGGACAAAACTTGTTTCAGAGAACAATTCAAATGCCCAAAATGATTGGCACGGGGTTTGGTGGCACAGTTCACTTACCGTCCATTCAGGCATACCATCAGACTCATTTCTCTTTTATCTTTACTTCATACTTGGTTTGGTTATGAATTCTAAAGAACATAACATATGGAGATCATCTTCTGAGAGTTCACAACTTGAGTTTGCATGCTTTAATCTTCTTAATGCCCCTTTTCTCCAACTGCATATATATTTTTAAAACAAGCAATGGACTTCCACTGCAACAATATGGAAACATAAACTCTCGACAATGTAACTTGGCTAGTCATCAGTATACCTTAATTGAAAGTTGACCAATGGCAAATACATGCAAGTTAAATTTATTATCTAATGGCTATTTGAAATCTTCTTCCAGGCTTCGTTGATGATGATAATCCTTACGGAAAACAAGATGAGAAGGGCACATATTATTTTGAGTTTTCAAGACCCTTAAGAACAATGGATCAATTTCAGCAGGTACTTATCCACTAACACATTACATTCAAGATACTGCAGTATGAGTGCCTGCACTATCATATTTCAGTTAGTTAATGGCAACTTAAATCATAAATCTGTATATAAACTGCGTGAAGCAACATTAACACAATTTTCTTAGTAGACAACACATATTCTGGATGAATTCCTAGTTATCTGGTCTCTACTGTGATGCAACCATGCCATTATCAATCTGTGGAACTGTTAAGGTACACAACCGAAAGAAAAACAGGCATCTTGTGCCCAGGGTGCTTTGACAAATCCACCTCATCTGTACTTATGATGGGCCGATGTGACCTATTTCAAAAAATGTGAACTGACTGACATGATACCTTCTGATATATCAATTTAACCTGCTTGAAGTTTTATGTTTTACTGTATTTACCCTAACCAAATATAGTAATCAAATGCTCCTTTGGCGATGCAGGATGCACAGTTCACAATAGGACATCCCAGCAATATGGCCGTAGCCTTTTGGTACCCAACTGATGGCAAAGCATGGAGCAACTCCGATCATTACTCAGCAAGCTGTAACTGGTTGGTTTTGGATATACAACCTTCATCAGAAGCTGCATATTACCGTCCAGCTCCTAATCGCTCTTGGGATGCTGCAACTGCCTTTGCTTTACTTCTTTCAGTGGTAGCCATTTGCATCTCCATCTTTCTGGGCTACCGGTTTTCTAGGAACAGGAGCACTGCCCAGTTTACACCACTTGAACAGATCCAGTTTGCTGAAGAACGCCATTGACTGGAATCGAGATTAGGCGAAGCAGCAAGCAACACTGTTTCACCATTGTACCTCCAAAGTTGACAGATTGCTGCATTGCAGTTTTGAACCGGGTTGTTGTGATCTAGTATAGGACATATTGAAAGCATACACAATACAGAATTACAGACTGCCGATTTTTATTGTAGGAAACAAGTTCTGTAAATGCTGTACATCAACTCTTGGTTATTGGCTTACTGCGCCACTTGATATCACTCGAGATTCTACCTGTGCACATGATTGTGATGGTTGTTCCATTGGTTGTATAATATTTGAATATATCTAAATTTGGTTCAAATGCTGAAGTAAACTTTTCCCTAGAATAACGCTGGTTTGTTGAAAGATCTTCCCCGTCCCCGTAGAATCACTCAAGGAGCGTAGAACAAAGCAGTTAATTCGAGCATATTTTTAGTAATTTAATTTAACAAACAAACAACTAAATTGAGTTCAAATCAGGTCTAAAATTTTGAAAGGGGGCACGCTCTGAATCCATTCAATTTCACGAAAAATCTGCAGAATGCTGTAGCATTTACCCGAGCCCAAAATATCTGAGTGAATGCGGCCCGTCACCCGTGAGAAGTTTGAGAGAACGCCCCACACTACTTCAGGCCCCATCACCAATCTGTGCGCCCACTTGCCTGGCCCTGAATGCCTCCGCAAGTTCTGGGGTTTTAGGTTTCAAGCAGCGGCGGTCCAAGGTTTTTGCGCCTCACCCGCGCTCCCTCTGCTGCTGCGCCGCTCCATGGCTGACTCATTGGACGCTGCCGCCGCCGTCGCGGTATCCGCCAACGACAACAATGTCGACGACGTCGAGGACCTTTACGCGGACCTCGACGAGCAGGTCGCCGCCGCGCTCGCCGCCGCAGGGGAGAGTGGCGGCTCAAACGCGAGGGATTCCGACCCGGTCACCGACGGCGAGGGGGAGGTCCCAGAGCCCGACGCGAACGAGGCGGTGGATTTGGGCGACGGGACTGTGGGCTACAGCAGCAGCGACGAGGAGAGCGATGATGGCCTCCGCATCGTGCTGAACGAGGACACCAGCGCGCCACTGCCGCTGTGGGGCGCGGCGAGGGATGCGTGGATGAGGATGAGGAGGGGGGTGATACGGGCAACCGTGTGAAGGGTTCATCTGTTAACGATGGCGGCTGGGCAACGGTATATTCTTGAATTGGCTGAATTATTGGTTTTATTAAGATTCCGTATTGGTGCTGTAGTGCGAAATTGGAGTATTAATAGATGCAGTTAATTCAGGGGAGGCTCTAGATACTCCGGTGCTGTGGCACATTGCATGTATTATGTGGGTTACTGCCAATCATACGCAAACTTCTCGTGAGCTTCAAGTCGATTGGCTCTCTATTCCAATTTCCTCTGTGCTGATACATGTAGCTCGAAGCTGCTGTGTTGCAGTTGTTTACTTAATGATGTATGCATTCCTGAGCAAAACAATTTGGATGAATGTATTGCAATGTGGTTTCCATCTAACTATGCAAGCCGCAGCACTATTGGCTCACATATATTTTTGTTTAGACAATTCGAGCTCATATCTATTTTTTGTTTGTTTGGACTGCGCTGTTCCAGGTTGGTGGGCTCCATTGCAAGGGACTTATTGAGAAAACGCCATTACCTAGCATGGGGCAAATCGATCGAGGTCACCAGCATGTGTTTCAGCGTGATTATAACTTTACCTTGCCAAGAAACGGGTGAGCTTCCTTCTCGTATGAATGCAAAAACATGTAATTCATGTAGTTTTTATAGTGGTCTTCTCTGTTATTATAGGTGTCAAAAGAGAAAAAATATTGTCCTTGACTACTAGCTGCATAAATTAGCTTGCTTGTATATATAACATGCCTTCATGTCATAACTCATAAGTATGATGCAGTAGCTTTAGTGCTGACCCTAACACTGTGTTATATTACTTTAGCACAATTTTCGACATAGACATTGATGCATTTCAACAGAAGCCTTGGAGACAGCAAGGGGTGGATCTTACTGACTACTTCAATTTTAGTCTGGATGAAGAAGGCTGGAGAAAATATCGGTCTCCTCGCATTGCACAGGCGAGGGTAAGGCTTGCCACTGACACCCTTCCCCAGACCCCGCACAGAGCGGGAGCTCTCTGCACTGGGTACGCCCATGGTACTTTGGTCATGCTATTTCGTATCAGCATTTGTGTAGCAGTTTCTAAGCTGTCAAATGATAATTGAGCTAAGTACAACACTTCTTTTTGTGCAGAAACAATTAAGGTTAGGGGCTAGATCACTTGTAAATGAAACATCAGGATTGGAGCAGGTAAGGCATAAACCTTGGATGCTTTCCATATTTCTTGTTAAGCAAAATCTTATGATCTCTGCGTTCAGGAATCATACAAACTGAAATCTGTCAAAGCAATGTCCAAGGTAGCAAATGATTCTGGATCTGAAGGAAGAAATGGCCTTGGCAAGGTAATATGAAGTCTTGAATTAGCATATGTTCACGTGTAATCTATCAGAGCTAACTTGGTTTTGTAAATCTAGCCAAAAGGTAGAGCAATCCATGTTGAAGGCAGTGCGTGCGAACGTGTTCCTTCAGCAGACTTGTGGCGTCCAATACAAAGGGATTCAGATGTTGTGATTCAAGTATGTTTCATCAATGTCTTTTTTGTATGGTTGAGCAATATCTTCTGGCTGTATTCTAACAAGTTAATATGGTTGAGCAGGTAAACATGACGCTTTCGCCATCAAATCAATCCACTTCAGATGACAGCTCAAAGTTAAATCACAATGGTGTGGCTACTGAAAGGTATGCATAGTTGAAGCTACATAGGGTGTGTTTGGTTCCCTGGCTTAGCCCCTGGCTAGGCTTGCATAATGCAACTTGGGCCTGTTTGGTTCCCTGTTTGGCCTGCTAGCCAGGTTTGCACAAGCCCATTTCGTACGGATAAGTTGGCTTGCTGGAAACGCTCACATCGCTCGTTCTCGCGTAGCCTGGCTTGGCCAGCGTGTGCGCTCACCTCTCATCTCTCGCCTCTGCTCACCTCTCACCTCTGTCCCTTCGATGCGAGCTGGGAAAGCACCGGTGAAGGCACGCCCCCAGCCTGGCTCCGCCCGGAAGTTCGCCGGAGGTGGTCACCAGAGGTGGCAGTGGCATCCGTGGAGGTCCTCGTCGTCGGAGGTCCGTGCTCATGGAGATCCGTGGAGGTCCTCGTCGGAGGAGGCGAGGTGGCAGGCGTGCGGGGCGGCTCCCCAGCCATGGCGAGGAGGCGGAGGAGGACGAGCAGGAGGCGTCCCTGGCCATGGCGTAGGTGGAGGAGGAGCAGGAGGGGCCCCGCCGAGCCGCCGGGGCGAGCGTTGGTTGATCCACCGAGTCAATGTGGCGTACGTCTAAGCCGCGCCCGGTGGTCGATCCACCGAGCCATGCTGTTCTTCATCGTCCTGGACATCCTCTTGGTGGTGCACGTGGTGGGCGTCGTCGCCGTCGTGGCGTACGTCTATGCCACGCCCGGTGCGAGGCAGACGCTGCGGCGCAAGGCCCTGAACGTGTGGACCTTCTCGGTGTTCACGACGGTGTCCACGTTCTCCAACTGCGGCTTCATGCCGACGAATGAGAACATGATGGTGTTCAGCTGGGACATGCCGCTGCAGCTGCTGCTTGTGCCGCAGGCGCTGGTGGGCAACACGCTGGTGGGCGGCCTTGGGACCTCCACCGCGTGAGCAACCGGCCACGGCCATGGGAGCAACCTGGACGCAACCACAGATGATGCCCAGCAAGTGTTCAACAGAATGTGTGAGAGGGGTAAACTTACCATGTCAAAGATGAGGTGATTCTATGCAAGCCAAGCCAGACAACTAAACACACCAATTCCTAGCCCGGCTTAGCCAGTACAGGCAACCGAACATGTGCTGCTTGCATTGGCTAAAGCTGGCTAGAGCTAGCCTGTCTTAGTTTTGCTAGCCAAGCTTGTCTAGGAAACGAACCAAACACACCCATATTGGGGCCACTTTTTAGGATGGTTACCTGTTATGACCGGCATCCAGTACTCCAGGCGAAGGCCCAGCAGAGGCTAGAGGATGCCGGCGGGTTAGGGGGCTCAAGGCCCATATTTATCATATTTTACATAATATTAGAGTTATTTTCTATTATTATTCAGAGACATATAAATACCTGTAAACTCTATTGAGGAAATTAAACAGAAACAATTATTGTTTCCGGCTTCCTCAGGGAGCCGGGAGAAACCCTAGCCGCCTTCTCTCTTCTTCCTTCCATGAACAGTACCGTGGTACTGTAGCGATGGTACTGTAGCCCACCACCCTCTGCCTTCGCGAGATCACGGCGCCCCGCCGTGGTCCATCGCGGTTTAAGCCTCGACCCCCGATCACCCACCGCTACAACCTACGCTCGGTCAGAGGAGGAACCTCGGTTCCTATCATTACCTGTGTGTTTCTCAAGTTGATTACTGAGCTGATTGTCTTGTTAATTGCACTGCATGCTGATGTCTATTGATCATCCTGGTGAAAGACATTTGAGGGGCTCTTGCTTTTTGGTGGACAGGGTGGTTGATAAGGAAGTTCATGATGGAGGTTCCTCAGAGGGTGTTGGGAGCAAACTTGATAGAAGAGATTCTTATTTTGCAAGGAATCAATCTCGTAGTCCTGATTATTCTGATACGCTTTCTGGAGAATCAAAAGAAAATCTCTATTTTAAGAGATCCAATAGACATTCAGATTTCAGGGACTTCGTTGAAGACACCAAACTTCAGGATGAGCATGTCAAATCTGATTTTAATTGCTATTCAAGTTAGTCAGACAGAGAAAATAGTGAAAGTTGCAGTCGTGGTTATACCCCTTCTGTCGATGATAGAAAGGTGGCATCTAAACTTTTGTGGAGGGGTGAAGCTCCTTTCGCTGGACGAGGCAAGTCCCGTGATCTTTTTGTTGGTTGCAACAGTGATCGAGACCTTAAATCTCAACATAAAACAAGAAAAGGACAGAGGAGACAGAGTTTGGATGACGGAAGGAATGCTATATTTGTTGAAAAAGAAAAACCAACAGATAGCTATCCTAGTAGGTACGGTAGGGAGTATGAGAAGAGAAGATCTAGCTCATCTTCCCTGAGGACCAACTATCACAATTCAGTTTGCAATCAATCTTATAAGCATTCACCTCTTGAAAGAATAGCGCTGAAAAACGACGAGCATTACTTTAGCGATGAGTCTAATTACAACCATAGGCAATCTTTGTCATGTGACATCAGTGAAGGAGAAGATGATGAGTGCTTCTCTTCAGCCAATGAGTGGCAGCGAGATCATGATCATATATACCATTCAATGGTAAATACTGATATGCCTGATGCTGATGATGGACGAATGTACAGAGAAAGGTATAGTCAGGAAAAGAGAAGAGCCATCGATGACCGTAGCGTGGATGTTGAATTTTCCCGTTACACTGACTACAGATTTTGCGAAAGGCAGAGTCCTGAGGTAAGAGGCAGATACAGAGACAAAGGAAGATTTGCCAAAAGCAATGACGGGCATTTCAGACATGCTAACCATCTTGAGTTGTATCCTGGCCTCAACAATTCTGAGGGGGACAGGCCTGCTACTGGCTTCCCTTCTATGAGCTCAAGAAACAGATGCATCAATAACAAAAAAGTCCGCAATGCTAAGATGGCACAAAATAATTGTCATGGGTATCATCAAAAGAACAAGCAGCATGATTCATCATTTTGTATTGGCAACATTCCTCGATCTGCTTTGTAAACTGATACTTATGCTGAAACAGGCCATTTTGTTCTGCCAATTAAGAGGAAGCTTCATTCTGATCTGGGTCCCGTGGACCCAAAAAACTCTTGCTGATTTGCCACTTCTGAAAGGAAGAAGATTGATGCATGGCCAATCCATTGTCAGTGATAGGAGGATTTATGCTTTGAAGCTGCATAAGTCGACAGAGAAAATTAATACAGAAGCCATTTGTAGTTTCAAACATTTTGTTGGGAGAAAACATGAGCTGGATAATGCTGATAACATCCACTTGAATGATAGAAAAATAAAGGTAAACTTTGAGGAGAAAAAAATCAACAAAATTGTACATATCGACCTTTTATCAATCTGTGGTTTTACATCTTTTGCATTCTTATATCTGACATGATGTGTTCTGCTGGCACACACATCCACATGAAAAAAATATCAAGCCACTCTTTTAGGCATTCTAAATTCAACTAAACTGCACAGATCAGAAAACTTTGTGAGCATTAGTGTAGTGACTAAATGGGAATTGCTAACCATGACACCGGTTTGCTTAAATATAAGCATTTTATCACTAAAGCATTTGCCACTTATAGTTTAAGCTGTTCAATTTGTTGGGATGCAACATGGTTTAGTTGCATTTCACATCCATCTCCAAATGCTGGCAAATAATAGTTAATCTTTTCTGTCAAAGACCTGAGTAATCCTCCACGGGTATCTAGACTTATATTGTTTGCCTTAGTAAAAAAACGAACTGTTTTATGATATTTCTGACGTTATAGATATGAAATAACCTTCAGATAGGAGCTGCATGATTCCTGATATGAAGCATATCGAAGAATTGTTTATGCACCAGAGCTACAGACCTACAAACCAAGTTCTTTTACTGCTATCATTATTGCCAGTACTATATTGGAAAGTATTTGGGGGACTTATGAAAAAAACATAAAAAAGCATACTTAAAAGCTTTTTTTTAATTGGAACTTTGTACATCCATAGTGCATCCAAGGATGGGACATGCTTCAAAAGTTGAGATGCAAAATTTCTGAAAAATCCATATGAATGGATGTGCCAAGTTTCGTTTTCTTCAACTTTTAAGTATGCTTTTTAGGGGGGTTTCAGATTCCACCAAGAATATAGTTCCCACCAAATATTTTCCTGTATTATATTGCTATTTTTCGATTAAAGCTATCTTGCTTGGTTTGTGCGGTTCTTGTTGGATTTTGTCGCTAGTCTATCCTGATCTTGGGAATTTGGACTAAAGGCTCTGTTGGTGTGAATAATCTTATTTGACCTACATGAAGTTCAACGTTTTTGTCTATCTTTACTATGTAGGTTGTCTTATATGAGTTACATACTACTCCCTCCGTTCCAAATTCTGAGATAATACATTGCTTTTAATATGTATATAGACATAGTGTATATCTAGGTTCATAGCAAAAGCTACGTATGTAGAAAAAGCCAAAACGTCTTATAATTTGGAAGAGAGAGTAATTGCTAGGTTGCCATTTAGTTAGTAGCAATCTTCTAAAATATGGTAAGCAGTCTGCTAACTCATTGCTTAGTGCTTAAGCAGTATGCTGGTGCTTAAGTGCCCTTATAGATGACTTCCTTATTTAGATTAAGAGTAATTCAGATACTACTAAACTTAAATACTGAATATTTACCTAGAGGGGTCAGCAATGACCATGAAATATTTATTCTTTCTGGAATTGCACCTTTCTTAAGCTAAAACAAGTCTCACGAGATACAAACTAATGCACCCATCCATGGCTCCATTTGTGGTTCCTTTTTTTAGCAGCATTTGTTTATTTTGTAGTAAAATCTTATCTCATTAGGCAGATGTAGTATGTGTTAACCTTTTTTGTCAATTGCAAACAAAGGGATATAAACTGAAATGGCACATTGGAACTTGCAGCTCGCAAGCACTCTGCACTAGGAACGTTGTATTTTTTTTTTCAGTGCCTAAACCAGGCTCAGAGTCCAGAACAAGTCCTCTCTTATTTTAGCTGTTTAGAATTTAGATGACTGCATGTGTCTATCCAGGTGGTTACCGCTGTTTATACAAAAGGTTGTGTCCAGGGGCACTATTTATGCGTATGCTGGTGCATAGTGGACCATACTAACAGTACTTCATGGTGTTAAGAAAAAAGGGCGTACCCAGTGCAGAGTGGCATGCCTTACACTCGCCTGTGCAATGCGAGGAGACCGCGACCCGAATCCGGGACCTTCCGGTCACAGACAGTAAGACTCTACCACTTGCACCAGGCTCGCCCTTCTTCACGGTGTTAAGAGGTTAAATTTATTTTTGATTTTGAGTACACCAACGTGGATTTATTTGCAAGCTTTTTTGTTTATGTTTCTATGACCGAATCAACATGTGATGTGATATGGCATTATGGTTAATTTTTGTTCAAGTGTTTGCTGTCCAGTGTGCCCTAAAGACACTATTTTGTTAATGTGTTAGTGATGTCTGAAGTTGAGCTCTTCCTCCTACCATCGGAGTTGCATGTGCACCTTTTGAAATCCTGGCAAACAAATAGATAGCTCTAGTCAGCGGCGGACCTAGAAAATATTTCAGGGGGGCTGAACAACACTGCTGTTCGATCTTAAGTCTCAGCCTCCCCTACACTATAGAATTTTGTCTAAAAATTCATGGGGGCTCCACAGGGGTTCAACTGCTGCGAAATGGGTAGGGGGGCTTGAGCCCTCCCGCCCCACCGCTGTGTCCGCCCCTGGCTCTAGTGGTACCGCAGTTTTTATCACTGAATGTTTAATGAGGAATTGCTTTGATGCTATCCAACACAGATTTTTTTAAATATTCATGTTTTATAATAGTATCTTGCAACTTGGCTCCGTTCGCTTTGCTGAAAAAACAAGCCGAAACACTGTTTCGGCTGATTTGTTGTGAGAGAAAAATATTGTTCTGGCTAAAAAAACAAGCTGAAAAAGATGAATTATAAGAGAAACGAACAGGGCCACAATGGGCTCCACTTGTGTCCCACTTCCAAACTTTCCTAAGAAAATACACCGAAGGGGGTGGGGGTGGCTACTGGCTAAAGTAAGGTGTGTTAGGAAGTGCTACTTCCCCTGGGCCCTGGTTGCTGCTAAAGCTGTGCATGCAGCCCGTGGGCCAAAGGCCCGGCCCAAAGCACGGTTATTGGGCCCTACCCGAGCACGGCACGGCCCGAACCCTAACCGGGCCCGTAGCAGGCCGGGCTTGGGCTGAGGCCTCGGCCCGCCGGGCGGCACGGCCCGGCCCGTTTTGCAACGGCCGGCCCGGTGGAGGCCCGGCAGCTGGAGGGGCTATATAAGCCCCCCCGCCCCGGTGGACCCCCACCTTCGGCCATTCCCCCTCACTCCGCCCACGCCCGCAGCCGTTTGCCCGCCACCCTCGCCTCTGAGCTCTGAAACCCTAACCCTAATCCCCACCTCGCCTCGCCTCTCGCCGCCGGTCGCCGCCCGCCGCCCACCGTCGACCACCTCCCAGGCTACCGCTGTCGACGTCGGATGTTGAGATCTCCTCTTCTCTGATCTCTCCCCCCTCCTCGTCTCACTTCTTCCTCCCTACCTCTCTAACTAGTTTGACTCTCTGTCTCTCTCTGACCGGATCTTGGGATCTCCTTTTGTCTCCCCCCTCTTCTCCGTCTCGTCTTCGTCTTCTTTTCCATTTCTCCGGCGCCGGGCTCCGTCTCCAATTCTCCATGCAGGCAAGTACCTCTAACCCTAACCCTAACCCTAGATCTAGTAGGCAATCACACGAACCCTAATCCATTTCTCGGTGTTTTTGGTTCGCAGGTCGCCGGTGTGTAGCTGGTGCCGCAGGAGGCGTTGAGGGACGGTGCCGGTTGGGTGGGTGCCATCTGCCATGGCCGGCTCTGAGTCCGCTGATGGTGACGATGGTCCAACCATCAACGATGAGCTCAGGGCCACAGGGCAGATCCCCGATGACGAAGACGACATGGGAGATGCTGCTCATCTCTTGTTCGGTAGGAGTGCTGCTCCGACCAACCGAGACGATGCAACGGCTAGTGCTGCGGCCACCAGCAATGCATCATCTCTGGCTTCGTCCACCACTAGTAAGCGTCGATCCCCTGTCTAGGCTAACTTTGATGAAATCATAGAGACAGTGGACGGTGAGGTACGTGTTGTTGCTATTTGTAAGCTCTGTAAGTCTCGTTTGTCTGGTAAATCTGCTAATGGCACTGGTCATTTGAAAAGACATATGCTCTCATGCAAGAAGAAAACAGAATAGGCTAATTTGGTTCAAACTAGGCTTGCTTTGAATCCTGATGGGTCTTATAGGAACTGGGAATATAGGCCTGATGTTGCTAGAGCTGAGCTTTGCCGTTTGATTGCTAGATTAGATCTGTCTTTATCTATTGCTGACAATGATGCTTGGGATGATTACATTCAGCGTGCTCACAATCCTAGATACAAGAGAGTGTCTAGATTCACCACATCTAGAGATCTTTCTAAGCTTTTCAATGAAAAACTGCATCACCTAAAAAATGAAGTAATGCCTGGTGTGTCTTCTGTTTGTTTGACATCTGATATTTGGTCTGGCAATGCTAAGGAAGATTATATCACTGTTGTTGCTCACTACATTACTTATGAGTGGGAACTTAAGAAAGCTGTTATTGGCTTTAAACTGATTGAAGTGACTCATAGTGGTATTAACATTGCTGAAATTATTGCTGGTGTGCTTGGAGATTGGGGCCTACTTGATAAAGTTTTCTCTGTTAGCCTTGATAATACATCTGCTAATACATCTGATATGCTTACTTTGAGTCCTTTGCTTGCTGGTTACTTGGGTTATGATATTGATCTATTGAATCCTAGTAAAAAGATCTATCATGTTGTGCATCAGAGATGTGCTTGCCATATAATTAATTTGATTATTAAATCTGGTTTGAAAATGCTTAAACCACACATAGAGGTTTTTAGGACTACAATTAACTTTCTGAATTCATCTAATCATCGCATTGCACAATTCAAAAACTACTGCATTGCTAAGGGTATGAGGCCTCATAAATTTGCTTTGGATATGGATGTTAGATGGAACTCAACCTACCTTATGCTAAAACATCTCATGCCATATAGATCTGTGTTTTCTGTGTTCATCAATTCTCAGTCTGGCTATCCTCTATTGAATGAACAGCATTGGTACATTGCTGACAAGGTATTGCAGTTCCTTGAGTTGTTCTATGATTCAACTGTTGTACTTTCTGGTGTTTATTACCCCACTAGTCTTTTGGTACTGCATCACATACTTGAGATTGTATCCCATCCGCATGAATTTGAACATGATAATACTCTTGCTGCTGTAGTTGTGCCAATGAAGAATAAATTTCTTAAGTATTGGAAGAATATACCACTGTTATACTCTTTTGCATTTATTCTGGACCCAAGGGCTAAGTTGAAAGGTCTGGGAAATGTGCTTGACTTACTTGCTCTAAGTAACAATATGAGTTACATTGATTACTTTGCTGAGGTTAAATCTGAGTTGCATAAACTCTATGACAAGTATGAATCTAAGTTTGGTGCTGCTAGGCCAGCTAGAACCACCCATCCATCTGGACTGACAGGTAAGAGAAAGCACGCATGGGGCAAAATTTTTGGAGGATCAGTTTCTTCTGGTCCTTCAAGTGCATCTGCAGGATCTATTGTGCCTCCTGGTCTCTCTGAGCTCACTGTTTACCTTGACAGTGACAATGTTGTGGCATATGCTGATGACTTTGATATCCTCAATTGGTGGCATGAGCATAAACTAACTTATCCAGTTCTCTGTACCTTGGCTAAAGATATTATGACTGTTCCTGTATCAACTACTTCTTCGGAGTCTACCTTTAGTCTTACTGGCAGGATCATTGAGGAGCGGCGACGACGATTGGGCGCGAACAACGTGGAGATGCTAATCTGTGTCAAAGACTAGGAGCTAGGTGAATTCGGTGGACAGCACACTGTGGAGGACAAAGAGCTAGAAGAGTACTTCAAAGAGCAGTACCTTGATGATGAAGCTGATGGATCATCTACTGCTGGTGATGGTTGATTGCTGAGAGCTGAGAGTCTGAGAGGCTGTGAGTGCGACTTTAGTTGTGAGAGTTGAGACATTTGAGCTAGCTGGTTTATAATAACTTTCAACAATTTGAACATTTTAATTTATTGAGCTGGCCGTACTCTTTTCCTTTCTAGGGTTTTATCTCACGAGGTGTGAGTTTTATTTAGAAAGGTTTTTAATGAGGCGGCATTGCACAAACAGCTCAAATCTTGTCATCTGGTGTTTCTGTGATTGTTGAATATGAATATGTGAACCTGTGATTGTTTGAAGTTTGAATCTGTGATTGTGCTGTTTGAAATATGGTGTTTACTGTGTAACAGGCTATGGGCTGGCTCGATGGACCAGTGGGCCGCGGGCTCAACGGGCTGGCACGGCCCGATATTCGGCCCACGGACCGTGCCTGGGCCGTCCACCAGGCACGGTGGACTGTTCAGGCACGGCCCGGTGGCCCGGCGGGCCAAAAGGGCCCGAGCCCGATCGGGCTGTGCCTGGCCCGGGCTCGGGCCGTGCCGGGCCATGCTGGCCAGTTCTCTCCGCAGCTGCAGCCTGCAGTGCTGCAGCACCTCGGGGCAGCCGAACACACGTGTACTACTATGTTTCAAGGACGTATCGAGAGAGCTCCCGTTCTATGTGGGTCTAGAAAAGGGTGTTAGTGGCAAGTCTTATTTTTGCATGTGCAATGCGAGGAGACCACGACTCGAACCCGGGACCTTCCAATCACAGGCGGTAAGACTCTACCGCTTGCACCAGGCCCGCCCTTCACCTCTAATACTAAGCTTAAGAAAAAAATAAGTTCATAATCCATCTGTTCCAATTTATAAGGCGTTCTAGATTTTTCTAGGTACATAGTTTTTGCTATGTACATTATGTCTAGATACATAGTAGACAAACCAGAATGCTTTATAATTTAGAACAAAGGGAGTATTAAGAAAAAAGAAAATATTATCCTGAAACTCCTATTTCTCCTCTCTTGGCTACATATTTCTGGTCATGTGGGCGCCATGGGGGTGGGTTGTTCCTGTGGTAGTTTATGGGTGTTAGGTAAGGGTGTTTATGGAACTTTAGAAGAGTTTGAAAGCATCTAGGCCCCTAGTTGGATTTCGGTGATTAATGTCAATACAAAGTTACTATGACTAACGTGTGTTTTGCAGAGGCAATTAAGTTAGGTCATGGTAATGGAGATCGATTGGGAAATCGAGGTTATCATGCCCCTACGATGGAAATCGTTTCGGTTTTCAAAGGATGGACGACAAGGTTAAGGATAACTAGTTCTAAGTGTCAATTGGAGTTGGAGAGACACTTAGAGTAGTTTAGGACTTTATTTTTTCCTTTGGCCGTACTATGAAGGGGGGTATGAACGGGTAGCTTGACCTAGTTGAGTCTAGTGCGTTAGGTGTGGTGCACACTTGTTAAAACTAGCTCTAGGTAGCTCCTATGAATGCCTAAGATCCTTTGGAGCAAACTTCATTCACATATGTTCGAAAGTTGGAAGTGAATGGAGGGTCAAACACTGACCGGACGCTGGCTCCGGTGCAACCGGACGCTGGCCGCAGGGTCCGGTCAGTTCATTTGACTGAAGTGAACAAGTCTGGTGTGACCGGACGCTGGAAGGTCATGTGACCGGACGTTGAGGGCCAGCGTCCGGTCGACTCCAGTAAGGGTCCAGACTTGGGAAAGAGTGACCGGACGCGTCCGGTCAGTGCTGACCGGACCCTGAGGGTTCAGCGTTTGGTCGAGTCCAGTAAGGTTCCAGTAAGGGTTTTATGCGACCGGACGCGTCCGGTCAGTGCTGACCGGACCCTGCCAGCGTCCGGTCGACTCTTTAATACTGGTTCGCGGGTTGAACTGACCGGAGCGTCCGGTCATCACGATCGGAGCGTCCGGTCGTCCCGCAGAAGCTCATAACGGTTCGTTTTTTAGGCTAGCTTATAAATAGAAGGTCCACTCGTGAGTGGAGTATCTTTTGCTCATTCCAACAGCTGAGAAACACGTTTGTGAGTGCCAAGAAGAGCAAGGTCCTAGTGAGGTGTTTGTGATTTGAGAATCCAAGAGAGTAGCCTCACTAGCAAATCAAGAGTAGCAAAGTGTGCATCCATCTTCTCATTAGGCTTCGCGTGGTCAAGTGAGAGTTCGTGCTTGTTACTCTTGGTGATCGCCATCACCTAGACGGCTTGGTGGTGATTGGGAGTTTGGTGTTCACCCGGCGGAGCTTGTGGGTGACCCAACTCAAGTTGTGAGCGGTTTTGGGTGATTCGCCGCGATGGAGTGTCGAAGAATCAACCCGTAGAGAGCACTTGATCCTTGCGCGGATCAAAGGGGAGCTACACCCTTGCGCGGGTGCTCCAACGAGGACTAGTGGGGAGTGGCGACTCTCCGATACCTCGGCAAAACATCGCCGCGTTCCTTTCTCTCTCTATTTACTTTGAGCACTTACTTTGAGCATTTACTTTGAGCAATTCAATACTTGTTTTTACATCCATAGAATTGCTTGCTAGAGTAAGTTTGGAACTTAGGTTGCGAGGTTGTTGTGCATTAGTTTGATATAAACACTTTTCTAGGCACAAGGGGTTAATTGGGCTATCCGTAGGATTTGATTATTGCAAAAAAATTTAGAATTAGCCCAATTCACCCCCCCTCTTGGGCATCTTGATCCTTTCAATTGGTATCAGAGCCTCGTGCTCACGTTTTTAAGCTTAATCGCTTAGAGCAAGATGTCTCACGGGGATGGACCTCCTCCTATCTTTGAGGGAGATGATTTTCCATATTGGAAAATCCGCATGGAGGCATACTTAGAAGCTCTAGATGTTGGAATTCTTAGAGCCGCCTCTCAAGGGTTCCCCGCACCTAGGAATGCCGCACAACTTCAAGGCGATGAAGTGAATTATGAGAAATGGAATGCAAAGGCTCGCAACACCATTTTTAGAGGCCTTTGCAAAGAGGTGTTCAATCATGTAAGGAACCACAAAGACGCCCATGCTCTATGGTCGGACGTTTGTGCGCTCCATGAGGGAACCAAGAGTGAGCGTGAGGAACGCTATCATCTTGTGATTAAAAAGCTAAATTCTTTTGAGATATTTCCCAAAGAAAGTGCTAATGAGATGTATTCTCGATTAAATGTTCTTGTAGAGGAAGTCAATGGGCTTGGACTTACTCAAATGTCACCATCCGATGTTGTGAGAAAAATCTTGAGTATCCTCCCCATTGATAAATATGGGCACATTGTGACCGTGCTACATCAAGGTGATCTTTCCGCCGCTACACCGACACAAATCTTGGGAAAGATAAATGCTCATGAGATGTACATGCACATCACACCACAAGATGGCTCATCCTCTACAAAGAAGAAAGAGAAGGACCTAGCATTCAAAGCTAGCCAAGACAAGGGCAAAGCAAGACTTGAGTATGAGAGCTCAAGTGATGAAGATGATGAAGAAAGCCTTGCCCTCATGGTGAAGAAGACCACCAAGATGCTAAAAAAGCTAAACAAGAGTGGCATCAAGTTTGATGGCAAGAAGAAGAAGTTCTTCACTAGCTCAAGAAGAAAGCCAATCTCCGAGATGGATTGCTACAATTGTGGCGAACTTGGTCATCTAGCTCATCAATGCACAAAGCCCAAGAAAGACAAGTTCAAGAACAAGGGCAAGAAAGATGATTCAAGTGATGAAGATGAAAAGAAGAAGAACAAGCCATACAAGAAGAGAGATGGCAAAAAGAGGGAGTTCTACAAGAAGAAGAAGAGTGGCAAGGCCTATATTGTCGGTGATTGGCTCACGGACATTGATTCATCAAGTGGATCATCCGATGATGAGAGTGACGATGAAAAGGTGGCCGCCATTGCTATTGATCTTGCATCTTCACCACCACTATCGCCATCATCCTCAACACACCTATGCCTTATGGCCAAAGGTGAACGCAAGGTAACTAAGAGTGATGATAGTAGTGATGATGAACATGCTAGTGATGATGATAGTGATAGCGATGATGATGACTCACCTACTTATGATGATCTTGTCAAAATACTAAGAAAATATACTAAGATCATTAGAAAGAGTAGAGCTACAAATGAAAAACTTGATGCTAAAAATGACTCACTCTTAACTAAATGTGACACATTAGAAAAGGCTAATGATGAGCTCAAAGAAACAAATGATTCTATATCATCCAAACTCAAGGAGCTCAAATCTTCTAAGAAAGAGCTTAAAGATAAAAATGATAAACTTGAGTGGGTGCACAATGAGCTTATCACTAGTCACAATAAGCTAAAAGATGAATATGCAACTCTAAAGATCAATTATGATACCCTTATTATTGCACAAGAATTCTTACCAAATGGGCCACATGATGCTACTAACCATGTTGTTAAGATTGATATAGCTACCTCATGTGATGACTTAATTGATGAAAGCATTGAGCATGAATCTAGTAGCAAGGGCAAGCAAGTGGTTGAGTGCAATGACTATGATGAGTATGTCAAGCTCAAGAGTAACAATGAGAAGCTCATGAAAGATCTTGAAGAGATGAAAAGTCACAACACCATTGTGCTAGAAACTCTTGATCATGACAAAGAGGTGATCCTTGAGAATGAGAAGTTAAAAGAAGAAATCAAGAAACTCAAGGAGGAGAAGAACAATGATCTTCTCAAGGAAGAGAACAAGAAGCTCAAGATGGAGAAAGAGCATCTCAAGGTGGGATTGAGCAAGTTTGCTAGAGGCAAGCATCTCCAAAGTGAGCTACTCATGAATACCGTCATGAAGATGGATAGAAGTGGCATTGGATATATGGCAAGTGTAGAGAAGAAGAAGGCTCAAGCTCAACACCAACAATCAAAGCCAAAGCCAAAGCCAAAGAGATGCTTTGAATGTGGACAAGAAGGCCACTTTGCTCATGAGTGTCAAACTCCACCACCACAACCCTTGCTCAAGCATGCTAGACCCTTTGCTTTCAATGCTCACTACATGCTTAGAAAAGATTCGAATGGAAAGATGAAAGTCATATTCTTAGGTCCCCCCAACAAGAGTAGGTCTAAGAAAATTTGGGTGGCTAAGTCACTTGTTGAGAAGGTGAAGGGCCCTCAACAAGCTTGGATCCCTAAAGCTTGAATCTCTTGTGTGTAGGTGAACTACAAGACCGGTGGAAGTCATTGGGTTATTGATAGTGGTTGCACTCAACATATGACCGGTGATCCTCGTATGTTCACCTCACTAGATGAAGAGGTAGATGGACAAGAGAAAATAACATTTGGAGATAATTCAAAGGGCAAGGTTAAAGGATTGGGCAAAGTGGCAATATCAAATGATCATTCTATCTCCAATGTGCTCTATGTTGCTTCATTGAGCTTCAACTTGCTATCCGTTGGACAATTGTGTGATCTTGGCTTTCAATGCTTATTCACCGAGAAGGAGGTTGTTGTATCCAAGGTAGATGACAATCAAGTGATATTCAATGGATTTAGATACAACAACTTATATCTAGTTGACTTCACCTCTGAAGATGCAAACTTGAAGACTTGCCTATTCACCAAAACAACACTTGGGTGGCTATGGCATAGAAGACTTGCTCATGTTGGGATGAGCTCACTCAAGAAGCTTATGAAGAATGATTTGGTGAGAGGATTGAAGGATGTGAAGTTTGAGAAGGACAAGCTTTGTAGTGCATGTCAAGCCGGCAAGCAAGTTGCAAACACTCATCCAACCAAAGCTTTCATGTCAACCACAAGAGTGCTAGAACTTCTACACATGGATTTATTTGGACCAACAACATACAAGAGTTTGGGAGGAAATCTCTATTGTCTTGTGATTGTGGATGACTATTCAAGATATACATGGGTGTTCTTCCTTCATGACAAATCCGAAGTTGCATCTTGTTTCAAGAAGTTTGCCAAGAGAGCTCAAAATGAATTTGAAGTGAAGCTCAAGAAGATAAGAAGTGACAATGGCAAAGAGTTTGACAACACAAACATAGAAGCTTATTGTGATGAAGTTGGAATCAAACATGAAGTCTCCGCAACCTATACTCCTCAACAAAATGGTGTAGTTGAGAGGAAGAACCGGACTTTAATCACCCTTGCAAGGACAATGCTAGATGAGTACAACACCCCCGAAGCTCTATGGGCGGAAGCAATCAACACCGCATGTTATGCATCCAACCGCCTATTTCTTCAAAAGTTTCTTGTCAAGACACCATATGAGTTGCTCAATGGGAAGAAGCCGGACGTCTCCTTCTTTAGGGTGTTTGGTTGCAAGTGCTACATCTACAAGAAGCGGCAACACCTAGGGAAGTTTCAAAGGCGTTGTGATATAGGTTTTCTTGTTGGTTACTCATTGAAGTCCAAAGCATATAGAGTATTTAATCATGCCACCGGCTTGGTTGAAGAAACATATGATGTGGAATTTGATGAATCTAACGGCTCCCAAGGAGCACATGAGAATCTTGATGATGTAGGTGATGAACCATTGAGGGAGGCTATGAAGAATATTCCGGTGGGAGACATCAAGCCAAAAGATGATGAAGATGATGTACAAGTCATTAACCAACCTTCTTCATCAAATGTACCACAAGATGGTGAAAAAGTTGGGAGAATAGAAAATGAAGATACTCATATCTCCCATGAGCAAATGGTGGTACAAGCACAAGATGTTGATGCTCCACAACCTCCTCCTCAAGTGGTCAATAGAAGAAATACACCTCTCCTACAAGATCATCCACAAGATCTCATCATAGGGAGTCCAACAAAGGGGGTGATGACTCGATCTCAAAAACTTACCTCATTTATTGCTCATCACTCTTTTGTCTCTTGCTATGAACCTACCAAGGTAGAAGAAGCTCTCAAAGATCCGGATTGGATCAATGCCATGCATGAAGAATTGAACAACTTCACTCGCAATGAAGTTTGGAATCTTGAAGAGCGACCAAAAGGTGCAAGAGTCATTGGAACGAAGTGGGTGTTCCGCAACAAGCAAGATGATCAAGGTGTTGTTGTGAGGAACAAGGCAAGACTAGTAGCAAAGGGGTTCTCTTAAGTTGAAGGTTTAGACTTTGGAGAAACCTTTGCACCGGTTGCAAGATTAGAAGCCATCCGTATCCTTCTTGCATATGCATCACATCATGAAATGAAACTATATCAAATGGATGTGAAAAGTGCATTCTTAAATGGCTTTATTAATGAACTAGTCTATGTTGATCAACCTCCCGGATTTGAAGACCCTAGATATCCTAATCATGTTTATAGGTTGTCCAAGGCACTATATGGGCTTAAGCAAGCCCCAAGAGCTTGGTATGAGCGCCTTCGGGATTTCCTTATTGAGAAGGGCTTCACCATTGGGAAGGTCGACACCACACTATTCACCAAGAAGCTTGATGGGCATATCTTCATTTGTCAAGTATATGTTGATGATATCATCTTTGGATCATCAAATGAAGACTCATGCAAAGAATTTGGTGAATTGATGTCCAAGGAGTTCGAGATGTCAATGATTGGTGAGCTTACATTCTTTCTTGGTTTTCAAGTCAAGCAAATGGAAGAAGGCATCTTCATCTCTCAAGAGAAATACACAAAAGATCTTCTCAAGAGATTCAAGATGGATGAATGTAAGCCAATCAAGACCCCAATGCCTACCAATGGACATCTCGACCTAGATGAGGGAGGTAACTCGGTTGATCAAACTCTCTACCGTTCTATGATTGGTAGCTTGTTATATTTAACCGCATCTAGGCCCGACATCATGTTTAGTGTGTGTATGTGTGCTAGATTTCAAGCTAGTCCTAAGGAAACACATTTAATTGCCGTAAAAAGAATCCTTAGGTATCTTAAGCACTCACCAAGCATTGGCCTTTGGTATCCCAAAGGAGCTTTATTTGAATTAATTGGCTATTCCGATTCGGATTACGCCGGATGCAAAGTTGATAGAAAGAGCACATCCGGAGGGTGCCATTTGCTTGGTAGATCACTTGTGTCTTGGTCCTCCAAGAAACAAAATAGTGTGGCTTTGTCCACCGCCGAAGCGGAATACATTGCCGCGGGTGCTTGTTGTGCACAAATATTATACATGAAACAAACTTTACTAGACTATGGAGTAGTTCTAGAGAAAGTACCTCTTCTGTGCGACAATGAAAGTGCGGTAAAACTTGCAAATAATCCGGTTCAACACTCTCGCACCAAGCATATAGATATCCGCCATCACTTTCTAAGAGATCATGTAGCTAAAAATGATATATCACTAGAAGGTGTAAGATCCGAAGATCAATTAGCGGATATCTTCACTAAACCGCTAGATGAGGCTACATTTTGTAGATTGCGGAACGAGCTCAATGTACTTGATTTTAGTAACTTCACTAAAAATTGAGCTTGTGTTGTCCCTTGCATTCATTGTAATATACAACATGTTTAATTTGTGGCAATGCATTTAGGGCTTGTCTAACATGGTTAAGATAACCGCCGAAAAGCGTGTGAAGAAGCTTAACCTTGGATCAAACTTGACAAGCAACTAGATTTACTTACAAGTATTACATATGCATGAATGTTGTTTTGTCGTTTTGTTCCATTTGCCCTCTTGTTGCCTATTTTCTTAAAAAGAATTATAGCCTAAGGCAAAAATATTTTGAAAAATATGAGGGTTTGAGAGAGGTCACTCACATCAGTCCCAATTGGTGTTTATTTGGATCTTATTCAAGTTGGGACTTGATTGGGAACAGGTAGCGCGAAGGAATGTTGAAGGATTGCTGTAAAAGGTGCACCGGACGCTGCACCGGACGCTGCTGTCCAGCGTCCGGTCAGTTCACAGGAGGTGAACTGCTAATGAAGGAGTGACCGGACGCTGCGTCTGTGTGTCCGGTCAGGAAGGGTTCTGCGTCCGGTCGATCGAAAGAAGGACAAGCAGTACTGACCGGACCCTGCATGCGTCCGGTCATGGACCACCGGACGCGTCCGGTCGCGATTCCAGAGGATTTGGACCTCCCTGGAATCGACCGGACGCTGGGTGGTAGCGTCCGGTCGCTACCACCGGAGCGTCCGGTCAGTGAATCTCGCGCGGCTTTAAGACTCTTTTCGGTTTCCTTTTCTGTCGCGTTTGGGGGATTATTTATCCGAACCGTGTTTTTCTTCTTTCTTGATCTAAGCCTGAACCGCAGCCGTGCCCTAGCCCACGCGCCACCAAACCGCGCCGCCGCTGCCTTGCCGAGCCGCCGCAGCCTCGCTCGCCAGCCCTAGCCCGAGCAGCCGCCACTGCCTTGCCGAGCCACCGCAGCCTCGCTCGCCAGCCCTAGCCCGAGCAGCCGCATCGCCGCCTCCTTGCGCCTCTCCTCGCGCTCGCGTCTCCGTGCCCCTGCCCAGCTGCGCCGCAGTCTCCTCGTGCCCTGCAGCCGAGCCCCCGCGCCAGCTCGACTCTGCAGCACCGTACCGGCCACCTCGCGCCGAAGTTCGCCGCTCCACCGTTGCCAGGCTTGCTCGTCTTTACGCCAAGTGCTCTTGCCCTATCCTCCCATTGGTTGGGCGTTTGACCTAACCCTAGCCCGGTTCCGAGGATCCCCCGCGTGACATCTTATCTCTTCTCGGTTCGCTGTTTGTCAGGTAGAAAGCCATTCGATTCAATTTCGCATCTACATTGCTTTCTCTGCTAGGGTTTCGCATCTATTAGACATATGGTATTTATTTGTATATCCATCTATTCTATCGTGCATCGGGTCGGTTCCGTTGTGTTTTGTCTGGCAGTTGGCAGTCAACTCGGAGCCAAGCTCGCGAGTAAGGATCGAGGCCAAGCCTCGAAAGCGGCAGTTTGACAGTTGATCTTCATCAGCGACAGTTCACCATCTTGTCAGTTCAGATGGCTCGCACCAAGAATGTTGGTGGTGGCCCAGGTGATGATGATCGGAGGCCCCCGCCTCGTCAGCCAGCCGGATCCAAAGGCAAGTCAACCAAGCAGCTGACATCCAAGAAGCGCAAGTACCCCGACGCCGAGACAGCGAGAGCAGCAGCTGTTGCAGAGGCCGCAGAGCGTGCCGAGAGAGGTGGTACCCACAGCGGAGTTGTCATTGCAGATCAGCCAGTTTCACCAGCACTCAGAGCTGCGATTGAGGAGGTTGAGCGTCGTCACGGTAGTCCAGCTGGGACTGCCACGTTTGCAGGACGACGGGTCGCCATTGAGGAGGGTCCGTCAGCACAGCAGCAGCCCCCACCAGCAGAGCCTCAACCAGCTCAGGAGAGTCAGGAGACCGAGCCGGCACCTCAGCTACGCCGCTCGAGTCGTACTAGTGCTGCAGTTCCACCTAGGCCAGTTACACAGCGTAGGGGTTCACGCCCTCCGCCCAGACCACAGGGTCCGCCTCCAGTGGTTCACCTCGACTTGAGGGCCGCTACAGCCAGGCAGGTTAAGCAGCTGCGGTTTGTTGAGTTTGAGGTTTGGTTTCCTCCCAGGAGGGATGAGAGAGCAGCTGAGGGGTTCTACACGCCACTGCATGAGGATTTCTACAATGCATATCTTAACAGTGGGGCAGTGTTCAGATCACAGAGGGTCTGTCAGATAGAGTCCATTGTGGCAGCAGCCGGAGAGGGCATTCGGCAATACTTGTCATATTTGCCAGGACTGACAGATTTGATTGGACGGACGGGCATATATGTACCTTCTTGGGTCCGTCAGTTTTATGCCTCGCTCTACATTGATCCTCATCACAGATTCATTCACTTTGCTTTCAAAGGCAAAGACTACAGAGTGACTAGTGGCAGAGTCAGGGAGATACTGAGACTACAGGAGCAGCCTGTAAAGATGCATGAGGTTTGCTATGGACATCAGGAGCCTCCTAGGCGTCCTCATGGAGGGCAGGTGCCCCCTACAGATTTAGTGCGGCATTGCTTCAAGGAGCCGTTTGGAGAGGGGTCGAGCAGGAACCCCAGTGACTTGACTCCTACAGCGAGGATACTAGAGGCCATCATCCGGAGGACACTGCTTCCCAGGTTGGGATACAGGGAGGGCTTGACTCGCTTACAGCTCTGGCTTCTCAATGCCATCATGCAGATGACAGTGTTTGACATCTGGGACCTCCTTCTTTCAGAGATGGAGGATACTATAGCTGAGGGATTCAAGGGTCGCAGGCAGCTTCCCTATGCTCACTGGATCACATTCCTCATCCGCAGAATAGTGCTTGATAAGCCCCCTGGCATGATGGATGAGTATACAGGTGCCACTACAGAGTTCCCAGCCTACAACCTGTCACAAAGGATCAGACACGCCACTCCTCAGGCACCCAGTCAGCCTAGTCGTCGCCCCGACGTGCCAGAGTCTGCAGCTCAGCAGGATGAGATCATCAGAGGGATTGCAGCCACTGAGGAGGAGGAGCTAGAGGCACAGCAGGAGGTGAGCGAGTACAGTGACAGCTCTGATGACGACTACCAGCCTATACCTTAGATGCCTCCATGCAGACATGATGCAGAGGCCGGTAGCTCCAGTTCTGCTCCACCTGCTCCACAGACAGACCCCGCTCTCATTGCCATTCTTGAGCGGATGCAGCAGGATCAGACACGACAGGCACAGGAGACAGCTGCCAACTTTGCACAGTTTCAGGCTCGTCAGGACGAGTTTCAGCGGCAGCAGCAGCTTCTTCAGCACCAGCAGTTACTTATGCAGCAGCAGCTCATGGGATTCATGCAGCATGTAGTGACAGCTATTGGGGTCCCACTGCCACAGCCTTCGCCCCAGCTTGCACAGCCTCCCACCACTTCGACGATTCCAGCAGTACAGCCCAGTGGGCTCCAGAGTCAGGGACAGCCTCCAGCTCAGTTTGCTTCACCGCCCATACAGGTGTCCCAGTGGTTAGCCTCACCCGTGGTAGCCCCGCAGTTCACTCCATTTCAGACGGGCTTCACACCAGAGCAGTCTTCCTCGCTATTCGTGCCTGAGACGTCAGTCTCCAGGAGTCTTGGAGCTTCCTTCAGTGAGTTGACCGGCATGCCTACTCCGCCTCATATGCATACCGCCGGTCCATCTACAGCAGATCCAGTCGCAGTGACTACTCAGAGGCTCCCCTCGTCTGTCGCCTCGTCCGATCCTACCACAGACATACTTACAGCTTCACAGGCAGCACCAGCCCCAGCTCAGACCCAGACCGCTTCAGCGACACTTCCTGCCACAGAGGGTCAGTCAGTTCAGAGCTCAGGGTCAGATGATGATGGTGCCCAGTTCCAACTTGCCCCACGTTCTTCAGCGCCCGGCACGTCCGCTGCAGCCCCGCCCTAGGTTTTGGTGTTTGACGCCAAAGGGGGAGAGGGTGTACGAGTATGTAGTCTCAGGGGGAGCTACATTTAGGGGGAGCTAGTTATATAGTATTAGCTTATTATATACACTTGGAGTTTTATTTGTGTGATACACTATTACTTATGCATTCGTGTGTTTACTTTCATGCATACTATTATATATATGTGATAGTGCTATCTACGTGGTTGTGATATTTGACATGTGTGACTTCTACTTTGCTTTATCTATATGTCATATCACTTGGGTAATGCTCATTTGCTATTGCTTCCGCGCTTATATTTCGAAGCAAATGAGCTTTGTTATTTGTACTCATGCTTAATTCATATCCTTTGAGTACATTGTGTTGGCTTGGGTCATATAAGCTTGACTAACTCTTTTGTTCTTATTGACAAAAGCTTATATGAACCAAGCCCGTCAAAAACCTCACTCCATAACATACTCGAGGTGGTATTGTCATCAATCACCAAAAAGGGGGAGATTGAAAGCATCTAGGCCCCTAGTTGGATTTCGGTGATTAATGTCAATACAAAGTTACTATGACTAACGTGTGTTTTGCAGAGGCAATTAAGTTAGGTCATGGTAATGGAGATCGATTGGGAAATCGAGGTTATCATGCCCCTACGATGGAAATCGTTTCGGTTTTCAAAGGATGGACGACAAGGTTAAGGATAACTAGTTCTAAGTGTCAATTGGAGTTGGAGAGACACTTAGAGTAGTTTAGGACTTTGTTTTTTCCTTTGGCCGTACTATGAAGGGGGGTATGAACGGGTAGCTTGACCTAGTTGAGTCTAGTGCGTTAGGTGTGGTGCACACTTGTTAAAACTAGCTCTAGGTAGCTCCTATGAATGCCTAAGATCCTTTGGAGCAAACTTCATTCACATATGTTCGAAAGTTGGAAGTGAATGGAGGGTCAAACACTGACCGGACGCTGGCTCCGGTGCAACCGGACGCTGGCTGCAGGGTCCGGTCAGTTCATTTGACTGAAGTGAACAAGTCTGGTGTGACCGGACGCTGGAAGGTCATGTGACCGGACGCTGAGGGCCAGCGTCCGGTCGACTCCAGTAAGGGTCCAGACTTGGGAAAGAGTGACCGGACGCGTCCGGTCAGTGCTGACCGGACCCTGAGGGTTCAGCGTTTGGTCGAGTCCAGTAAGGTTCCAGTAAGGGTTTTATGCGACCGGACGCGTCCGGTCAGTGCTGACCGGACCCTGCCAGCGTCCGGTCGACTCTTTAATACTGGTTCGCGGGTTGAACTGACCGGAGCGTCCGGTCATCACGATCGGAGCGTCCGGTCGTCCCGCAGAAGCTCATAACGGTTCGTTTTTCAGGCTGGCTTATAAATAGAAGGTCCACTCGTGAGTGGAGTATCTTTTGCTCATTCCAACAGCTGAGAAACACGTTTGTGAGTGCCAAGAAGAGCAAGGTCCTAGTGAGGTGTTTGTGATTTGAGAATCCAAGAGAGTAGCCTCACTAGCAAATCAAGAGTAGCAAAGTGTGCATCCATCTTCTCATTAGGCTTCGCGTGGTCAAGTGAGAGTTCGTGCTTGTTACTCTTGGTGATCGCCATCACCTAGACGGCTTGGTGGTGATTGGGAGTTTGGTGTTCACCCGGCGGAGCTTGTGGGTGACCCAACTCAAGTTGTGAGCGGTTTTGGGTGATTCGCCGCGACGGAGTGTCGAAGAATCAACCTGTAGAGAGCACTTGATCCTTGCGCGGATCAAGGGGGAGCTACACCCTTGCGCGGGTGCTCCAACGAGGACTAGTGGGGAGTGGCGACTCTCCGATACCTCGGCAAAACATCGCCGCGTTCCTTTCTCTCTCTATTTACTTTGAGCACTTACTTTGAGCATTTACTTTGAGCAATTCAATACTTGTTTTTACATCCATAGAATTGCTTGCTAGAGTAAGTTTGGAACTTAGGTTGCGAGGTTGTTGTGCATTAGTTTGATATAAACACTTTTCTAGGCACAAGGGGTTAATTGGGCTATCCGTAGGATTTGATTATTGCAAGAAAATTTAGAATTAGCCCAATTCACCCCTCCTCTTGGGCATCTTGATCCTTTCAGAGTTGAAGGGCTATAATGTCCTATGTTCATTGAACATTCAGTAAGTTGACTTTGACTAGAACTGCTTACTTCACTTTTTCTTTGGCCTATCCTTGTTTTGATTGTTCTTCTACATTCAGCATCTCCCCTTGTAATCTGGCTAATCATCAATTTTATTTGATAATAACGTCTCCTGATGCTTGCTAGCGTTATTGCCATACTGTTTTATTGATTGTTAATCCATTTTATGGCATGTTTGGATCCATTAGCACTAACAATTAGCAGCTAAAGTTAGTACTAGTAGATCCAAACAGACCTGCTAATTATTAGCTATGGGGCTACTAACTATTAGTTCCATTAGCTATTTTGGAGTTGCTAATAGGTGTTAATAGTTCATATGCACCTTCAACTCAATATCCAACCACCTATTAGCAGGTGGATCCAAACGGCCTCCTTACTAAAAATTAGCTAGCTAAAAAATAGCAGCTATTAGCTAGCTAACTTTTAGTGCTAATGGATCCAAGCAGGCCCTTAACCAGTGCACCTGTAAGAGATACCTCAATGGTAGCTTGGATTAATGCTATGTGATATCATCTCTTGATTGTTTTTATACTACTTAACTAAACTTTACCTTTCATTGTAAAACATCTATAATCTGTTGTAACCCATTATGGATGATATTGCACCAGTGTATACTGCTTTTGCTTCTTTGATTTCTCACTTGTAGCTTTTATTTACTTACCAGCAATTCATTCAAGCTTAGGCACTTTAATCATATCAAGACTTCAGTCAAACTAATCATGTATGTTATTCTAAGAATGTGTCAGCTGAAATCTCTGATGAACATTAAAATGTGAGCCTGATTGAGCTGTTAACAACTGAATACTCATTGGAAAAAGGTTTTTTTACTGGCCATCTTATGCCACTTAGGTTCCTAGTCTTTTCCTATAGAAGTTATCTAGGTCTTAGGATTGCGAAGTATTATCTGCTCTCTGTTTTCTGCATATTTCAGATTTTGGATACCAGATTAAGTTCAATTCATGCTGCATTTTTTTTGTGATTTCATGGTAGTGCTCGGCTGCACTTTTTTACGGCTGCTGCGGAGGCCATATCACTACCAGCAGCTTACGTTTCCTGCAGCCGCAGCTGTAAAGAACTGCAGCCGAGTGGACCCAATTTTAAAGCTAAGAATATTCTATGGCACCCTTTTTATATTCTAATGGTTTTGCTAGAATGTTTTTTTGTTTCACTTGTGTTTATGCCATTCAGTGTTCTGCTTCTGATGGGTGCATATTTCAAAAGCTGCTCCTAGTTTCAAAAGCAGATATCATTTTTGCTGTGTCAAGTTCCAAATGTAGAATGATTATTACTGTGTCGAGTTCCAATACCAGATGATCGTATGCAACTCGGATTTTTTATTCCCAACAGTGAGGAACGTTACGACTTCTTGATTTTGGAAAAGCAATGGGAGATGCCATACACTCCCCTTTCTCCAGTATCCACCTACACAAAAGTAGTTTTCTATAGTTATTCATAGTTCTTAGCATTAGCGCAAATCAACATATTCCACTCCAATAAACAAAAGGATTTGTTAGATAAATGTCATATCAAGCTAGGCTTAGGACCTGAGCACATGTTATTAATATCTGAAACTTAATCAATTACCAATATCCTTGGTTAACCATAATCAATTACCAATTCTTGGTTAACCAAATCAATTACCAATATGGTTAACCATTACTAAACGTGCCTTTAGGAGTGACAATTTTTTTATCTGTAGCTCAGTTACTTTTTGTTTCAACCTTGTCAAATTTTTTAGGCAGGATAAGAACTGGAAATTGGCAAATTGTTACGCATGTTTGCTTTTTAATATATCTTCACATCGAGACCCAACCTATATGAGGAACTATGTCGTTTATTAAGAAGGCGAAATAGCCACCCAAATTCTGAGTACCGGAGAATTCCCACACGGGGCAAGGCAATGAGTTAATAGCCACCCAAATGCTTTGTAGATCTTACTTGTGCTTCTATCCTTTTCTTCTGCTACAGTCTTTTATGTTGATAAGTAGTTTTTAAAAGTTCATAGCACAATTGCTTATTCTATGGTGGAACATCAATATCTGTATTTATTGCATTATTTTTGTTTGTATTTTCTGTTAGGTGCAAAATGGTAGTTTGTACCATATCCTTGCCCATGTTCTCACCATCAAATCAACTGGATTTAAATTCCTCAATGTTATAGTGTCATCTTTTTTGCACTTTGAGAGGCAAGGCAATGAGTTAAGATGTGTAATTGAAAATAACCAAAAGGGACCTCATCCTGTGGATTAGGATTTGCATGCTTCCAGACATAATGTAACACCCTAAAATTTGCTTCTTTTGATATAGATGTAAATTGAGGTAATTTTGTATTTTTGTGCTCATAAAAACCTAGGAAAATAATTTTTTTTATTAATTTAAAATTTATCATAAGGTAGCAACATGTTTGTGTATACACGCAGCTGCATATTTATTTTGTGATGATTGGGTTTGATCAGAACTTCAAAAGGATTTAAGTTGGGATTGAATTTGGATTTGAAAATTGGGTTTAAGAAAATAAAAAGGAATTTCTTTTTCCCTCTCTCTCATTACCTGGCATTTAGCCTGTTCGGCCTTGTTTCCCCGTGCAGCCCATCTCCTCCTCTCCTCTCGCGAAGCCCAGTAGCGCCGCGTCGCCCGCTCTCGCTCCCGGCGGCCCATCCGCTCCTTTCCCCTTCTTCCGTAGGCCGGCCCAACTCCGCACACCACACGGCCCAGCGGTCCCACGCCTCCGCTCTTCCCCCTTTTCTCCCTCTCTCTGTCTGACAGGGCCCGCGTCTTCTCTTACTGACCGGTGGGACCCACCTATCGGACGTCTCCCACCTCGCGCCGTCTCCTTCCTCCCATCCGCATCGGACTCCATCGTCGGTACAGAGTCAGCGTCCGCCCCGCCTCCTCCTTGCCATGTAGCCCAAGGCTCCCCAGGCCATAAATGGCAGCCGACCGAGCCACGCCTCCCTATTCCAAGCTCCAGACCCGTAGCTGCATTGCCTCTATCCGAGTCACCACATGCCGCAACCCTAGCCGCCGTTCGCCGCTGCTGACTGGCTTCACCGCCGTTCAATCGTTGACCAGAGCTCTTCCCGAAGCTGCACACGACGGTAAGCATGACGCCTGTGCAGTCCGTGCCCTTCCTCTCTCTCTCTCTTTCACGTTTTAGAGCTCGCTGGAGTACCACTATAGTTTTCGAGCCGCCCATCGTCGTCACCTCCGTCTCTAGTGCCTTAACTCCTTCGTCGACCTCACAGATGAGTTTGCAGTAGCCTCCACCGTCGTCCTGTGTTTTTCCATGGTTTTTGGATGTCTAGTTTGGAAACCCGAGTGTCGCCGGTGACTCCCTTGCCGTCGACCATGGTGCGCCGCCCTAGCGACCATCTCTCCCCGTATGCCCGCAGCCGTCCATCTTGCCACCGACAGCTCGGATTAGATCGTTGCGTATCGGTTCGTCTCCGGTGCACAGCACAGTAAGGACCAAGCACACCATCCGCGTCAGCAGGCCATATCAGCGGTTCACTGTAGACCAGCCACTCAGAGACCGCCACCTGTCACCACGTGTGCGCCACGCTAGTGACCCGAACATTTTGCTAAAGAGACCCTAAATTTTCCAAAATAAACCCACCGTCTAGCGTAGTTCAAAATAATTCAATCAATGCCCCTAGTTTTTATGTTTTGACCCCTGTATTTTCCTTGAAACAACGCCAAGTCCATAGAGAAGTTTTAATTCATTTTCTTTTATTTTAAAACTAAAAATGAGTTTAAAATAATTACAAAATTGCCATTGATTTTGTTTTGCTCATATTTTCTCCGTTTTAACTCTGATTTGACTTATTCGAATTGCGTTAGATTCGTATTTTAGTATCCTACGTAGTAGTAACCTTTATGTCTCTGTTTTCAAAAGAAAAATTGCGTCCATTTACTCCTAATAGCTATAGCTTGATCTCCATAACTCTGATTAGCGTGCCTCTCGCGATCGTGTGTTCGTAGCGATGCGTAGAATCATGTTTTAAACTCTTTTACTTATTTTTTTATGATTGGTGTACTGTTCTAATATAGAGGTAATTATATGCTACGCATGTATATGTATGGATGTTTGTGTGGTGTTCTACGATTACGTCTAGTCGGTGAGATATACGTGGTGATCAAGAAGAAGAAGAAGAAGGGCGTTGAAGATTAAAGCTTACCGAAGAATCGGTGTTTTAAAGCAAGTATATCATGAGATCTTTCTTGTTGTCCTATACACCTTTAATCATTTAATTCATGCTGCATGTGTCTACCTTGACTACCACTAAGGATATCCTAGTCTTTTATACTTGTACATTGATACTTTTGGGTTATTGCGTTGGGTAGCTTTGCTAGTGCTCAATTAAAGCCATGATCTTGTAACTTGACTAATGGTATATGCAATAAACGTTTAAAAGATGCTTTTTAGCAACATAGAGCAAGGGGGCTAGAGCATTGGGCGGTTTTTATGGTGCTCTAGATTCCTGTCCCTAAGGACTTATCTGTAAGTGATCATCCGGGACTTACAGTACAACTGTGAGGGCTACATGGCTCTGGCTTTAGCTCAGTACGAGAACATTTTCTAACTTGTTAGAGGTTACCTTTATTAGCGTAAGAATGGCTTGACGAATCGGGTATAGGATAACCTCTACTCTTATGTGTATAGCCGTGATGGAATTGTGTCATTCGACAGGGGAATTTCTATATCTGTTTGCTGAGTGAATCTAATGGCCCTAACGTGTTAGACGAACCTTTGAAATATTTCATAGTAAACCCTACCGACCTTCCTTGGAAGTGGGTCAAGAAATTAGCTACCTCGGGCGAAAGGGTAAATCACGACTCACAGTGAAAGTGTACAACCTCTGCAGAGTGTAAAACTGGTATATCAGCTGTGCTTACAGTCACAAGCGGCCTTGGAATATTTACGGAATAGATGATCACTAATGGTTAATGATGATGAACACGGATGATACTGATGATGAAGATGCTCATTAATGATTACTGTTTATGATATTCATTATTCATGTTTATCTGATCATGTGTTTATATGGGCTTGTGATAAACTTGTTGTTACTTCTATGCTAAAATTGTGATAATTAAAAGCTAATCGTAGTTAAACCAGTGTCAGCCTTTTGAGCCTCATGAACCCCCATGTTATATTTATTGAGTATGACATGTACTTACGCTTGCTTTATTTTTTCAATTATTTTGATAAAAATCTCGGATGGGTACCAGATTGCTAGAGTTTGAAGAAGTTAGGCTTGTGATCAACCAGTCAGTTGTCCCTGTGGAGTTAGAGTCTTCACTCGAAGATCGGAGTTGTCTTTTCGCTGTTTGCTGTCTAAGGTTATATCCTTTATACTGAGTACGTTATATATTGAGCATTGTCTTTCGATATTACCCTTATTTATAGCTATATGTGAGATTTGATTTCCTGGACTTACATATAGTGTGTATCTGGTTTTATTCTTAAAACCGGATGCTACACATAAGCATGTACATCAGAAACCGCGGAGATAGAATATGGGTCACCGTCACTCGGGCAATCAGAATTTGGATAGATCAGCAGACCAAAAGTGTCTAAATGAAGATGTGGAGGTCGAGGAGGGAGAATTGATTGAAGAGGACCATCATGATATCATTTCTAAAAGCAAGCTTAAGCCAAGAAATACTGTACTGAAATCAGTTATTGAAACAAGTTCAGCAGAGCAGTTACAGGTGAATAATACAACGTCGAAAGATGCTGCCTGCAACAACAGAGCTACAAGAGAATGTGATGAGAAACACATTCTTGAGGTAATGGAAAAGATGCAAAAAAGGAGGGAAAGGTTCAAAGAGGCTATTGCACAAAAAAAAAAAAAGAGGATGGTGACAAGGAAGACCTATCGGCTTTAGCATGCAGTACAGATTATATCCAGAATCAGCGGCCTGCTAGGAAACGGCGGTGGGGTGGTAATAGCTGGATGCTGGAAATGCCTTGAGAGTATGTCCGTGATGATTTCTTCAACAAGGTGTTACGCTTATGGTGCTCAAAATCTTATACTGTTGTGTTTATTTCTGATGGCTGGATTAGGGAAACAAAATATAGAAAGCATTCACTTGAGGTACTTTTATAGTATAGTATCTTGCATAGTTTATAAGAGCAAAAAGGTTCAACTTCAAATGTAATGCTTTCAAACCACTGGGGAATGATTTACTATCCCCTAAGATAAGATTTAAATGGTTTCCTTTCTGCAGGCTGGCAAATGTTTGTGTGTTTTTGGATTCAAGAACTTATCTCGTCATACTCTGAATGCCATCAACTACAGGGTTTTTTATTATTCTGCAGCAATTGTGTTCATGGTAGAATGTAGATCGGATGCTGCTGGAGCTGCCTTTTTGCATTTTTGTCTGTTTGATTGTGTCTATATGCATCTGCCTCTGCACTGCTTCCATAGTTCCATGTCTTTTTGATTTGTTCAGCTCGCCTGTATGTCAACCTTGAAGACTGTTGCGAATGGGCATGTGGTCTAGTGGTAGGTCTGTTCAGTGGGACGCTACATACTAGGGTTCAAATCCCTTTTTCTAGAATTTTTTTAGAAATTTTAGGGTACACGCACGCGTGCGCGTTTAGTGGTACTGCGTGTTTCCTGCGTATTAGAGGCGGCGATGCCTCTCAATCTCTTCTTTGCGTGTGTACGGATGCGCATGCGTATGGTGTGAGTGTGGACCATGTGGGTTATGTGCGTTTAAGTTGTACCCATTAAAAAAAAACCCTTGAAGACCGTTGGCTAGATTTAGGTTCCCCTTTGAACCGGATGATTTGTGGTCTTCAGTACAAACCCTTCATTAGTGACTTTAACGTATTCTTGATTCCTATGAGATTTTAATTGCAGGGCATTTTAATCCTATTATGTTTTTTCTATCCTCCTGTCTTCAGAATCATGCGTTCTAAATAGGGACCAAATCTATACAAAGAACTATAGATATTATTTGATACTAAATAAGTATTATTTAGATTTAGAATTAAATATATTTTCAAAACATACCTATTTAGAGTTGTATAAATGTTTATACTCTTTTCTTATAAAGTAAGTTAAACTTAAAAAGTTTTACTGTGGACAAAAGTAGAATTGCATTATGTACCCAATCAAAAAAAAGTAGAATTGCATTATTTTGTTATGAACGAATGAATTCTTTTGTTTCGGACGAATAAATTCTTTTGTTTTGGACGAATGAATACTCTACGCTATGGAAAGACTCGTGGTTATCCCGCTAGTTTTTTTTTTAGTTTCTGGTTCGCAGTATGGTTTTATTTCTACGATATCTTGGTTCAGACCTGGTTTAGTTACTCTTTCTAAAGTTTACTCCCTATTACATTGAATATTTAGATATATGCATATAGTATTAAATATAGACTAAAAAATAACTAATTACATAGGTTGCGAATAAATTGCGAGACGAATTTTTTAAGCATAATTAGTCATAATTTGACAGCATGGTGCTACAGTAACATGTGCTAATGATAGATTAATTAGGCTTAATAAATTCATCTCGCGGATTACTGAGGACTTCTGTAATTGATTTTATTATTACTATCCAAACATTCTCACGTGACATCCCGATCTAACATTCCTAAAGTTTACTTTCTCGATTTAAACACCACCTCAGTCACATATACAAGTTGCGGTTTGCATTTCTCAATGCCCTATCCACTCTGTCTGAGGGCATTTGTCCTCGCCAGAAAGCGAACACACGAGCAGCTCCATTGCCAAAGAGAACGGGGAGAAAATGACATGTTCTTTTTTCTTCTTCTTTTTAAGTTAAAAAAAGAGAACTCGGAGAAAAGCTGAGACGACATGATCGTGCCCACTGCCCACGAGAGGGGTTGCCGCGTGTTTAAGTCTAGAAGTTGGGACTTGTGTGAGGATGGAAAGCCGCTTTCAGGAACAGAATCGAGCAGAGAGAGAAGTGCGGACGCTGGTGCTGCTCGTCGCTGGGCACAGAGAGAGACGGTGGGAGACAGAGAGGGGCTTGAGCGGTGGAGCTGCTCATCGCTGAGCAGAGCACCTGGGCGAGCGGCCGGTCGCTGGACCTGGGTGCTTGGGCGAGTGCCCACCTGGACCGAGCGCTGCTCTGGCGCTTGGGGCACGTGACTCCTGTTGCTCGGCCTCCCACAACGAACAAGCAGGAAGAAACGAAGAACAATAGGTGCTGTCTGCCTACTGCATGTGAGTGATCGGGGCTGCTAGCCAAGGACGAGCGGCGCACTGCACTGGCCCTATTGTCCGACTCTGTTGAAAGGTTCTAATGGCGTGAATAGCCTATTAAAAATTTCTACAAAAAACACTTAACAAATCGGTTAGACAATTATGAGACGAAGCAAGTGTTGCGCTAGCCTACTAAAATAGCAAGCTACCTACCACAATTCTAATTTATATAGTTTCTATCCACACAATAGCTATGACACTACACTAAGTTAGTGTGCTCTCAAAAGCTAACTAAAGAGCCACACTAACCAAACTAACAAGCTCTCACAACTAGCTACACTAAAAAGCTTGACAACTAGTTTACGGTAATATAATAAGAGTAAGCAAGAAGGTTATACCGCCGTGTCGAGGAAGGAGCCAATCAATCACAAAAATGAATAACAATGAAGACCAATCACATCGGAATCAAATGATGACATAATGATTTTTACCGAGGTTCACTTGCTTGCCGGCAAGCTAGTCCTCGTTGTGGCGATTCACTCACTTGAAGGTTCACGCATTAATTGGCATCACACACCAAACCCTCAATAGGGTGCCGCACAACCAACACAAGATGAGGATCACACAAGCCATGAGCAATCCACTAGAGTACCTTTTGGCTCTCCACCGGGAAAAAGGTCAAGAACCCCTCATAATTACCACGATCAGAGCCGGAGACAATCACCAACCTCCGCTCGACGATCCTCGCTGCTCCAAGCTGTCTAGGTGGCGGCAACCACCAAGAGTAACAAGTGAATCCTGTAGCAAAACACGAACACCAAGTGCATCTAGATGCAAACACTCAAGCAATGCACTTGGATTCTCTCTCAATCTCACAAAGATGATGAATCAATGATGAAGATGGGTGGGAGGGCTTTGACTAAGCTCATAAGGTTGCTATGTCAATGCAAATGGCCAAAAGAGTGAGCTTGAGCCGGCTATGGGGCTTAAATAGAAGCCCCCATGAAATAGAGCCATTGTACCCTTTCACTGGGCACAACACGTCCGGTCGTGCGATGCACGCCACGTGTCCCCTCTCTTCAAATACTGAGAGATCGATTTCAACTGTCTAGTGTTGACCGGACACAGCAGCTCAAAGTGACCGGACGCTGAACCCCAGCGTCCGGTCGTTTCCAGTAAGCATCTAGAGATGACTTTTTACGACCGGACGTGTCCGGTCATGCTCGACCGAACACACCAAGCGTCCGGTCACACGACGACTCCCCTGTGCGCTGCCACGTCAGCCGGATCAGACGCAGCCTGTCAGCGTCCGGCCACTAAGTGACCCAGCGTCCGGTCAGAGACCGACGCTGTGCGCCCTCTGCTGCCACTGACCGGACGCACCGGTCCAACCGAGACCAGCGTCCGGTCACTTACAGTGACCTTCGTCTTTTCTGTCTAGGACGCCAGTGAAGTTCCTAACCCTTGCTCAAATGTGCCAACCACCAAGTGTATCACCTTGTGTACATGTGTTATCATATTTTCACAAATATTTTCAAGGGTGTTAGCACTCCACTAGATCCTAAATGCATATGCAATGAGTTAGAGCATCTAGTGGCACTTTGATAACCATATTTGGATACGAGTTTCACCCTTCTTAATAGTACGGCTATCGATCCTAAATGTGATCACACTCACTAAGTGTCTCGATCACCAAAACAAAATGGCTCATACCATTTATACCTTTGCCTTGAGCCTTTTGTTTTTCTCTTTCTTTTTTTCAAGTCCAAGCACTTGATCATCACCATGGCATCACCATCATCATGTCATGATCTTCATTTGCTTTACAACTTGAAATGTGCTACCTATCTCATGATTACTTGATAAACTAGGTTAGCACTTAGGGTTTTATTAATTCACCAAAATCAAACTAGAGCTTTAACCTGTGTGCAAGCAGAAAAACAGGAGACCGATGCCTTCAAGAACAGAAAAAGGGCGACAACAAAATTGACGAAATCCGACTCAAAACTCCATGATTCACTCCCAAATTTTGTGAGAAATTCAACTACCTACGAACTCATCCCTAACAAATCATCTCTTGGGATTAACCCAAACTCTGTAAAATCTAGAACAGGAAACCGATGGCCATAAAATCGACGAAAAACTGGACCAAATCAAAATAAATCGCGACCAAACTTTTCACAGGCCATCACAAGGGAGTTGGTGAGCATACTCTAAGAGATCATCGTCCAATTTCAACCCAAACTCTGAGAAAATTAGATCACGGCCAAGAACACGAAAAACTCCTCAAAAACGAAATTCGTTCAGTTTCTTCGTGCTCGACTCGATTCAATCAAATTCACTTAAGGGGTAGCATCAACTCATGCCATAGCACGAATCTGAGCAAAAAAGAACGAACTAAATCGGTCTCAAAATGAAGAATCGAAGTAAGAACGGGGGGGGGGGGGGGGGACTGAGAAAAAAGCTGCAAAAATAAAATCATAGACACAATCCCTAGAACACGAATTGGTAGTGTCATTACCAATTGGTGCCGTCCTTTCACAGATAAACACAGAGAAGACAAACATTGGAACAACATGCATTTTAGGCCAAACCCTAGAACACGAATCGAAGTCATCGAAGGGACGAATCAGAGAGGCAAAAGCAAAATCTCAAAATACAAAAGAAAACGGGAGCACCTAAGACTGCTCTGTGCCAACCGCGGCACCGCTGAGACCCACTGGCATCGGGCACGAGCACCATGAGCGGCCACAGCAGGAGAGAGGAAGAGGAGGAAAGATGAGGACGACTGGCCTGCAAGGCCATGGCTCTGCCCTGCCCTGCGCCGGCCGCGCCATGGCCCGGTGGTAGATTGAGACTGAGGGAGAGGGAGAGGGGAGGGGGGCCGCCCGCGCTGCGCCACCTCGGGAGAGAGAGGGAGAGGGAGAGAGGAAGGGGAGGCGACGGGAGCGAGAGAACGAGAGGGGGAGAGATGAGAGGGCAGGGGTCAACGAGCTCAGGGGCAAAATGATCAGTTCAGGCTAAAATTTTAGATGAAAAATATTAAAAATAGATTTAAATCTCAAAATAGCATTATAACTTGTTGGACTTATTTCGGAAGGGTATTTCAGCGAAGCCTAATGGCATTTGGGCCTTAGGGCAAATTTCCAATTTTCTCCCCCGCTGGCGATTTGCAACAGACAAGCTCCACTCGAGCTCGGCCCGCATCCATGGCGATGCGGCTCCTGTCCCCCTCCACGCCGCCCCCACTCTTCCCGAGCCCCGGCCCGAAGGCACCCGCCTCCGTCTCCGCATCATCTTCCTCCAACTCCTCCGTCCGCTTGCGCCGCGCGCGCGCGGCGTCTGCAGCGGCTGGCGCGGCCGCGGCGGGCGGGTCCGACCGGGACGGCGGACGCTTCGAGGGGGAGGCGATGAGCGGGGCAGTCGACAGGGGCCTCGCGGAGATCGCGAGGAAGGTACCGCCCTTCGAGCCCGCAGCGGACGGGGAGCTCGCCGCCGCGGCCGGCGAGCGGCCGCTGCCTATCAATCTCGAGCTCTGCCTCTACCGCGTCAAAGTGCACACCAGGAAGTTCGAGTTCCCTGAAGCAGAGAAGCTTCTCGACAAGGTGAGCACGTAGAGAATTATAGCATAGCATTACGCGTTAGGAGTTCATACACGAGCAGAAGGTTTCTCTACCTAGCGCATCAAGTCAGCATGAAACTATTAAACGCGTGTTGTGTGCTCGTACTGAGTACTTTTGGGCAAGTTGTTGGGTTGCGAGCTGATGGATTTGATGCTCTGTTTCTGAAATATGAACAATGTATCTCATTCTGGCCGGAAGACGGACGTCCGTATGTGGCATTGGGGAAGCTGTACAGCAAGCAGTCAAGGTATGACAAAGCTAGAGCGGTGTACGAAAGGGGATGCCAAGCAACGCAAGGCGAAAACCCATACATTTGGCAGGTTTGCACATGATCAGTTCATATGCTCCATTTTATAAAGTTCCTATATGCAAGATGTTTTTTTTCCCTCAAACAAGTAGGAGAGGGAAAAGTCTATTGATGTTAGTCTACTTTACCTCCATTGTCCGGATTCGTGGCTCCGCATCAAGAGCATGCGTACGAGTAGTCGTTGGAACTCTGCCAGCCGGCCGAATAAAAATGATTAATCCAATTGAGCTGTGAAATCATCGAAGCATCAACTGCAAGTTCATGGATGTGCAGTAGGAGAGCTCGAAGTTGGATCTATGGCTGTCAATCGGAGTTGGGGCACTCAGAAGAAGATGGGATGGAGAAAACCCACCGTGTGCCAAACGGTAGACTTTTCACAGCTTCTCATTTGACAAAAGCTAGCTTATCATAAAAGCTTCCTTATCAAATAAGCCCATCAAAGATAAGTAGCTTCAAACAGGGCCTATATAAACCCAAAACTATTGATGTTAGTCTATTTTACCCCTAACCTACAAAACCAGGTATTCTACCTCTTTTACCTATCCAAAATCATTTAATCTAACCCATAGGTGGTTTCAAGTGCTCATTTTGCCTCGCTGGCACGACTCGAGCCCACGGTCATGTTTCGAGTGGTCGTTTTGCCTCGCTGGCACGACTAGAGCCCACATGACAGCGACCATTGTTGCATGGGCCCACTTGTCAGCGTCTCCTTCAACCTTCGGTCTTTGTGCGCCTTGAGGTTATCCAAGGGCGCGTTGTCGCTGCCGTTGCCTAGGGCTAATCACGACGTGCTTTACCATCGTCACCTACTGCCTTCAAGCCGAATCGTGCCATGTCACTGCATCCACACATGACCGTTGCCACACAACGAGTACTTATGAGTCCACGAAGGACCAAGTGCCTCTGACCATTAGCAAGCGTCGGCCATGCCCTGTTTGTTTCGCTGAAATTTGGCTTATGCTGATGCTTATGCTGAAATATTGTGAGAGGAAAACACTGTTCGTTCGCTGAAAAGTACTGCTGAAGTAGTGCTGTGATTACTGTCTTGGTCGTTTTACATGTATACCCTCGTGGAATAGTGTAATAATTAGGGGTTTCATGTCTCTTGGTGTTTTTATGAATAACCTCCTAAAACCCTTAGACTTTTTCCTACAGGAGCATGGCATATCATTATATTAAGAAGAAGAAAAGGAGTCTAGCACCCCCACACAAAACACACACCCAAAAACAAGAAACAAGAAGGATAAACACATGCATCTGGTATTACAAAAGAAACAAGATCCAAACAACTAACTAAACTTCTTGGGGTGGAAGGGAGAGGAGATAAGAAACACCTTGCACCCTAGCTAGGCTCCAAAGCCTCATCTCCTCCATAGGAAGCTATACAACACCATCTAGGTAGGGAGAAGCACCATCGAAGACACAATGGTTGCAATGAGTCCCCCACACCCCCAAAATGATGAGTGAATTTAAACCTTCACAAACCTGGCCATCGACCCTGTCATCGATTTTGAGTCCGCATTCCTCAAAGGATGTAGAACATGAGGATGTTAACACCTTATGTCCGGTTTGGGAAACTCTGCAACTATAATTTTGTTAAATTTGAAGGCACGTGAGTTAGCATTATCCTAATTGTATGATTATGTTGTTTTGCATTTGATTCAACAACTGGCAGTTTGGGCATTTGGGCTTCAGTTCAGTAATTGTATTCCTTGCATGCCAGTTGCTTGTCTGCTTTTCTTGCAAATAGATGGAGAGCATAGCCTGTTACATGATACATCACACACACTATTTTGTTTGTAGAAACAACGGTGGGTCTCCCAGTTGTAGCTATCCTGTAAAGTTTTCAAGATTAGAAGGGACTGAAACCTCATATCAGGATCATTTTGTTAACTTTTACTGACACATCCGAAAACTAATCACTTGGACCATCTAAAGAAATCATTTGATCCTTATGACTGAATTATATACAAGATGCTGAAATCACTATCCAGACTGGTGAGGTCAGGGCAATTTGTGCCTTTACAACCATAACTATTTCTGTTCCATGCATGATGCATCTATAATTCACTCATTTAAGGACAAATCCAACAAAGCATATGACCGTATATGAATTTGTTGTTTTCTTTTCTAAGCAGTGCTGGGCAGTCCTAGAAAGCAAGAGTGGAAATATTCGAAGGGCACGCGAGCTATTTGATGCTTCTACTGTGGCTGATGCAAAGCACATTGCTGCTTGGCACGGGTGGGCAATTTTAGAAATAAAGCAAGGAAATATAAAAAAGGCGCGGAACCTACTTGGGAAAGCCCTGAAATATTGTGGAGGAAATGAGTATATTTACCAAACTCTTGCTTTGCTTGAAGCTAAAGCAGAGCGCATTGAACAAGCACGGACTTTGTTCGAGCAAGCCACTCAATCCAATCCGAAAAGTTGTGCAAGCTTGCTAGTAAGTATTTGCTTCATAATTATTCATTTTCTCTGCACGAAAGGAAACTGCATAGTTGCCTTTTCTATTAAACTGTGCATTTATGTATGACAACTTTCTAGTAGGCTTGGGCTCAGGTAGAAATGCGTGCAGGAAACAAAGCCATGGCCAGAAAGCTCTTTGAGATAATAAATCGTATTCCCTTTCTAGGTTAACTATTGCCGTCATTAATGATTTTGTAAATTCCAAAATATATCTGAGCGTCTCCTCATGTTCATGAGTCAGTTGAAGTGTAGAAATGGCATTACTATGGGCTCAGTCTTCCTTTGTCTAAATTTTTCATAGAAGATCTGTCTTCGTTTGTTCAAGTTATATTGCACTGTTGTTTTGACATTCTGTATTAACATGTGAATGTGATGGTTTGTCACATATATGACATCCCTCTAAAATTTTCCAATGTGTGGTGTATAACTTCAAATTTTCTAGTGCAGAAGGCTGTCCAGGCTAGTCCTAAAAACCGTTTCTCATGGCATGTTTGGGCACTATTTGAGGCAAATGAAGGTAGTATTGACAGGGCAAGGAAGTTGCTTAAGATTGGACATGCTGTAAATCCTAGGGACCCTGTAATTCTCCAGTCACTTGCACTGCTGGAATACAACTTTTCATCTGCTAATGTTGCTCGTGTGTTATTCAGAAAAGCATCTCAGATTGATCCAAGGCATCAGCCAGTTTGGATAGTAAGAACTTTCTGCACTTGCCTCCCTTATCTGACTACAAATTCCATGTAGTTTCCTTTACAAAAAACTGTTTGAGATTCTTTTTTCTTTATTCCCTACAGGATGTTCTGCATGGATATACAGTTACTTTCAGTATGATGTTGTTTCTTGCACTTCTTACCACTAGAGGATAGAGGTTTCTTTTTGGGAGAAACTTCTTAGCATTAGAACTTATAAGTGTTGTGGTTGTTTACCTTCCCAGTGCAAATGACTGCATATATACAATCCAATGATTCGGGGAGTGATTAGGTCCAGTGAATGGTGAATTCACAATATTTTTTTTTTTGTTGCTGAAACTTTGGATTTATATTCACGTAAGATCCCCAGCAATAAACTAAAGGGTAGACCCAGTGCCGGAGGCTCCCACATGAGTGGGGTCTGGGGAAGGGATAAACCGAGACAAGCCTTTCCCCCGTAAAATCTACGGAGAGGCTGCTTCGAACCCACGACCTGGTGACTCAGTGAGACAACTCTCACCACTGCACCAGGCCTGCCCTTCATCCCCAGCAATAAACTGTGAGAGTAAATTTCTTTCAGTAGAAAGCCTTAGATCGTCAGCTAACTGTACCTGATATACACAAGTAAAAGCTTTGTGTTTTCTAAAACTGTTAGAAACAGTTTTCTATTGTTTCAAGTACATATGCATTGTCATACTTGTGTCTAATTGTATATGCACTACTGCTGATTTATGTCTCTCTGAAACTCAGCAATGTCCCATAGATTATATTGTAGGCTTGGGGGTGGATGGAATGGAAAGAAGGAAATGCAAGAACAGCAAGGGCCCTCTATCAAAGAGCTTTGTCAGTTAATTCAACAAATGGATGTGCTGCTCGTTGTCTTCAGGTAAAGCATATCATTCAGTTAGCCTGGTAGTTGTCAAACTGTCAGAAACGACTTATCTTTAATGTCATTGTATGTTCAAAAGACCATTTGAGTGCTTGATGAATTAGTGTATCATGGTTTTCAAATATGAATGCTTGCATTACTGAAGAATCTAGTTTGCCAGAAATGTATACAAGTAACCGGAATTAAATTTATTTTACTGTGATCTAGTGTATGGGTCTAAAATTACCAGACTGAAGCTTCGGTGCTGATTTTGGTACTGTATATAGGCTAGTGTTCCATTTTCTGTTCCATAAATAGTTGTCGGGCTGCCATGCTTTTGTAGGCTTGGGGAGTCCTAGAACAGCGTGCTGGTAACTACACGGCTGCCAGAAGATTGTTGAGGTCTTCGCTGAGTATAAACTCTCAAAGTGAGGTGACATTGATGACATGGGCAACACTTGAGGAGGAACAGGGGGATCCAGTTCGAGCTGAAGAAATTCGGAACCTTTACTTTCAGCAGGTTAGTTGAGGTTGCCTGCAGAGCTACATCTTTATCTGTTCATGCGGTGTGTGTCTGTAGATCGGACCATGAACTATAATTGTTAGTATCCAGCTTATCTTTGTGCGATATCCTTGACAATGCCACTGACTGTTTTCCATGCTGGCAGCGTACTGAAGTTGTGGATGATGCCTCATGGGTCATGGGCTTCCTCGACATCATCGACCCTGCCCTAGACAGCGTGAAGAAGCTGCTAAACCTAGATCAGCCTTCTAGGCCGACGAGGCAAGATGATGTTAAAAGCACTGCCAGGAGTTCTGCAGCTGGGGAGTCTTCAGAAACTTCTGCGGCTGTAGGTTTAGATTCCTCTGGCCTTACGAGCAATGATGCTGGTAACAACGGGAGCGAAGCAACGGGGACTCCAACAAGTGATTTCGATTTGGATGGTTTCATCAAAAAGAGGTTGGCCCTCAACCCGGCGGAGCTGGATGCCGTGCTCGAGGGCTCTGACCCGAGGGGTGTTGTTTCTCAGAGGAGGAAACAGCGGCTGCCCAGGAAGCCACTCCCTCTTCTCCCTGTCCCGTAAACTTTCCAGATCGGTCTGTCTCATTTCCACCGGTAAAATTCACTGACAGTAGCAGGTATCGTGAATTGCAATACGTGGATATCTGTGAGGAGAGGACGACCCCTGCCGCTGCCGTAGCAATCACCTGTTAATTGTCATTCCAGCCACTTGTATGTAATTCTGCCACCATTTGTAGTATGTCTAGCTCTGTACATAAATTAGACTCTTTATCTACATAATTTCCCCGACTAAGTTATCGAGAAATATTCTGACAAATGCCAATGTCAACTTCAACACCTTATACTAATGCTAGAAATGCCAGCATAGCACAAGCTAAGAAATCTCAAGAGGGAAAAGAGAGATAAATAACCCTTTTTATTTGGATATCTATTTCTGTTTATGGTAGTCCTTAAGAGGAAGGCAAGCAAGAGTCCTTTGATGAGCTCCACTATTTTACAATCTTGGTCTGGACTCATCTTAGTTGGAGGAGACATAAACTTAGTAAAGTACCATAAGGACAAGGAAAATGGAGCCATTAATTTACACTGGATTGCTGCTTGACTGCTTTTAATGATCGGATTGATAGTTGGGGCTAAGGACACTCAACCCCGAAACTAGAATGTTTTCTATGTTCATTAATTAAGGTGCCACTAACCAAAATGGTGATGTGGCATTAGAATTAAAGGAGAGGAAATTGTTTCTTAGATAAGAAACTATGTCTACACGAAGAGATGTGATAAGTAGATAATAGAGAGAAAAGATATGTGATTGGACAAAAATGTATTTTGAAAAAACTATCTATTGAAAATATGGTTTATATGTGGTGTCTATATGATTTGGCAAGCATAGAAACTACTATGGTTTCTAGCATTAGGACGACCATTATGAAAATAAACAATCCCACTAGGGATTATACCTGGTTTAACGATTAAGAGTAACCAATTATGGCTTTCAGAGAGAGTCTTCATATCTACTCATATGTAGCAGAAATACCCTTTGATTAATGTCAAAGCTGCCCTCAGAGTTGTATTCCATTTGGTAGCGCTCCTTGGAGCAGGTTCTCCATGAGAATAACTCATGCTCAGTTAAATAGTAAAAGATCGCATAAATTCTAGCGAGAAGCAGACGAGAACCGCTTCTCTATTTACACTAGGAATCTTGAGCTAAATAACCCGCTCTTTGTTGCACCCTATTCAAATCCCTACTAGAATAATTTCTTTGGGCAGTTTGGCTGTGCTCCTTGAGCACGGAGAATCACTCTTGCTTAACCAAACAACAACAAAAAATCACATTCTAGTGGCGATTAGACAAGAATCATTTATACATTTACACTAGGAGCTACAAAAATCGGCTTCTCACCGTTTCCTACTCATTCTACTTCCCCACCAGACCACTCCATCACAGAATCAAGGAGATGGAGCTAAAAATCAAGAATTGGAGCTATGCCAAATAGACCCTCAACTCCTCTCCACCCTACTCCACTAGAATCACTTCATCATAGAATAAGGGAGTGGATCTCTACCGTACATGTCCTAAGTCATCACATCTATCTAGCAAATGGATTTTTGCTTAAACTCCTCAAGAAAACAAAACCTTTTTAGATTTAGAAAGTGGTGCTTAGAAAGGGAGGATTACCATGACCTTGTTAAGAAGGTTTGGAGTACCTCTTGTAGCTTTACAAATGAAAATACATCAAGGCCTCCTAGTAGCTTTACAAATGAAAGTGCATCAAGGTCTTCTCGTGGGTTTTGATGGTTGAATGACAAAATAATTAAATGATTAATGAGTTTGATGATTTTATTACAAATGATGATGCTAAACTCATGTCAAATCTCAAATGAAGAAAAGGCAAACAAATCAATAAAGCAAAACAGAGATAAAGAGAAATGAATATGATTTGTTCCTTGGTCTCAAAACTTAAAACTGTGACATTGGGTCAAGCTTTGAGTCAGTACTAAAGTGGTGGATTGGTGGCAAGAAATAAAGGGCATACCCAGTGCAGAGAGCTCCCGCTCTGTGCGGGGTCTGGAGAAGGGTGTTAGTGGCAAGCCTTACCCTCGCCTGTGCAATGCGAGGAGACCGTGACTCGAACCCGGGATTGGTGGCAAGAAATATTTGCTTAAAAATGTTTGTTGCTCGGCTGTTCTTTGGAGTTCATGGAAATATAGTAACGTTGGTGTTTTTAGGGAAAAAGCTGGAGTGACATTTCGGTGGTGTTAACAACGACAACAAAGATGTCACCAAAGAGGGTGATCATGGTACAAGCAACAAGACTGAGAAGGGCTGGAGTCATGACTTGGGTAGCAAACTCTGTTTGAGCCGAAAGTGATGCTTCTGGCTTTTCAAGTGATGCGCATTTGGGGATGGTGTGAACTTAAACTGAATGTTGGTTTTTCGTCTAGGAATAAAACTGGGGAAACCATTATCTAAAAAAAGATACCGACTCTTTTCTTAGATGCGGGAATGCTACCTTCTGAATCCAATTTGAGACTATGTCCAAACTTCTTCTTTTTTTAAACAGACACTAGTGGTAAAAGTAAAACTAGGACAGTTCAAAAAAAAAAAAAAGAAACTAGGAGCAGAAAACAGAGGCCATAAAACATGGGATATTTAACTTTTTACTATTATTACGAATGGCGACTCCTAAGATAGCAGCTTTACGTTTGGCGCTACGTTTTTAGTATCGGAGAGAGAAAAACGATACACATTTGCCACTTTTGCTCGCGTGGTACGTTAGCTCCGCTGTCCAGCTCGGATCCCAGTCAACAGGTCGATGTAAAATGACCGTCCTGCCCCTGGCATCTGTATTACCCCGCGGCCCACTCCACTCTCTCCCATCCGCTCCTCTTTCTCCTTTCTCTGGTCCGCGCGCAACGCCCGCCAGCCACCGCTGCCGCTGCGCACAACGCTGCTCCCCACCGCGAGCCATGTCCTCCCCGAGCACTTTGGCGATGGTGTAAAGGTATGTTCCTGCTTGGAACCCTGTCCACGGTCTGCATTGTTGCGTTGATTTAAGGATTAGGGTTAGGGTTCGTCGATTTGATTCGGTTTTTGTCCATCTTTGCTTAGGCCGCTGATCTATTACCCAGTTCCTCAAACAATGGATTGGACCGGCTGTCCCGTTTGGTAAGATCAATCACTCCATCTCATTGCATTCATGGTAGATCTTGTGTACGAACCGTGTTGTGTAGGATGTTGTCTAACTCGTTGATTTATTTTTCATGGCTGCATTCTGTCAGGATTGATCTTGGCAACGCGTTTAGATTAGTTGTTAAGGTTCCTAAGTTTGTCGCGGATGGGGAGTACGGGCTAGTAGAAATGGCCGATCAAGAGCATGAACTGTGGCTGGATAGAAACTTGCAGTATAGTCTGGAGAAATTTCATGAGGAGATGGCCACAAAGATCATTTGGGGTCCATCACAAACTCTAGCAGTCTGGATTCTTGACACTGACAGTGGTTCTGAATAGAAAGTCAGAAGGGATGAGCATTTTTGGCAGCTGATAAAGGACATATGGCTGAGAGGGTTGCTTTTCTTGTAGTTGATGTGGTCAACAAACATGGAGAGTCTGTTAATGCTAGTTCTGGTAGAAGGTGTGTTTCTAGTGTGACAATCGGTGAAGGCAGTGGAATTCATGGTAATGGTGGTGGCGGAGCTTCTAATACTGCCCTTGAGAATGTAGAGGGCACTGGTGATACCTACAGTACTCCCCCTCCTCCCTCTATGCCTGCTGATGTAGCTGAGCCAATTGATTGGGCAAATATGACCATACTACCATATGACAATGATGACGGTTGTGCTAATGCAGCTGCTGATGAGGACAAAGTCTATGAGGCAATGGAATTTAAAGCTGTAGATGAGAGGGTAGAGGAAGCAACTAGGGAAGTAGTGCCTATCCCTACCATGACAGCTAAGATGCAAAAGGATATGGGTGAAGCTGCTATTCCAGTTGATGATGAAAGCATCTATGCCCCTAGTTGGGTTTCGGTGATTAATGACAATACGCGATTACTGTGACTAACGTGTGTTTTGCAGAGGCAATTAAGTTTGGTCACGATAGTGGAGATCGATTGGGCTATCATGGTGGTCATGCCCCTACGATGGAAATCATTTCGGTTTTCAAATGATGGACGACAAGGTTAAGGATGGACTAGTTCTAAGTGCCGTTTGGTGTTGAGGAGACACTTAGAGTAGTTTAGGACTTTGTTTTTCCTTTAGCCATACTATTAAGGGGGGGTATGGACGGGTAGCTTGACCTTGGTGAGTTTAGTGGGTTAGGTGTGGTGCACACTTGCTAAATCTAGCACTAGGTAGCTCCTAAAAAGCCCTTAGATCCATTGGAGCAAACTTCATTCACATATGATCGAGAGTTGAAAGTGAATGGAGGGTCAAATACTGACCGAACGCTGGTTCCGGAGTGACCGGACGCTGGCGCAGAGTCCGGTCAGTTCATTTGATCAATGTGAAATCGTCTGGACACGACCGGACAACGCTGAGAGGTGAGTGACCAGACGCTGGGTGCCAGCGTCCGGTCAACTCTAGTAAGGTTCTAGAGAGGGAAAATCGTGGCCGAACGCGTCCGGTCACATCTTAAACATTGGAGTTCGAGGAGAACTGACCGAAGCGTCCGGTCACCCCGCAGAGGCACATAACAGTTTGTCTTTCAACCAAGGTTATAAATACTTCCTCTATTCGTGTGAGGGGGTACTTTTGCACATTCCAACAGCTGAGAAACACCTTTAAGAGTGCCAAGAAGAGCAAGGTCCTAGTGAGGTGATTGAGATTTGAGAATCTCAAAGAGCCCTCATTAGTGAAAGTAAGAGTAGCAAAGTGTGCATCCACCCTTCTCATTAGGCTTGTCGTGGTCAAGTGAGAGTTCGTGCTTGTTACTTTTGGTGATCGCCATCACCTAGACGGCTTGGTGGTGATTGGGAGCTTGGTGATCATCCGGAGGAGCTTGTGGATGACCCAACTCAAGTTGTGAGCGGTTGCGGGTGATTCACCGCGACGGAGTATCAAAAAATCAACCCATAGAGAGCACTTGATCCTTGCGTGGATCAAGGGGGAGCTACACCCTTGCGCGGGTGCTCCAATGAGGACTAGTGGGGAGTGGCGACTCACTGATACCTTGGCAAAACATCGCCGCGTTCCTACTTCTCTCTTTACTTTGAGCAATTCAATTCTTGTCATTTACATTCATGGAATTGTCATGTTAGAGTAGGATTGGAACATAGGTTGCTAAACTTTTGTGCAGTAGATCAATAGAAACACTTTCTAGACACAAGGGGTTAATTGGGCTAACCATAGGACTTAATTATTGTAAATAAATTTAGAATTAGCCCAATTCACCCCCTCTCTTGGACATCTTGATCCTTTCAATTGGTATCAGAGCCTCGTGCTCACGTATTTAGGCTTAACCGCCTAGAGAAAGATGTCTCACGGGGATGGATATCCTCTTATCTTTGAGGGGGATGATTTTCCTTATTGGAAAATCCGCATGGAGACGTATCTAGAAGCTCTAGATGTTGGAATACTTAGTGCTACCTCACAAGGTTTCCCAAAACCTCAGGATGCCACACACCTACAAGGCGATGATGTGAATTACAAGAAATGGAATGCAAAGGCTCGAAACACCATCTTTAGAGGCCTTTGCAAAGATATGTTTAACCGAGTGAGGAACCACAAGGACGCCCATGCACTATGATTGGATGTTTGTGCGCTCCATGAGGGAACAAAGAGTGAGCGTGAGGAATGCTATCATCTTGTCATGAAAAAGCTTAACTCTTTTGAGATGCTTCCTAAAGAATGTGCTAATGAGATGTACTCATATTTGAATGTTCTTGTAGAGGAAGTCAATGGGCTTGGACTCACTCAAATGCAATCATCCGATGTTGTAAGAAAAATCTTGAGTGTTCTCCCCATTGATAAATATGGGCATATTGTGACCGTGCTTCATCAAGGTGATCTTTCCACCGCTACACCAACACAAATCTTAGGAAAGATCAATGCTCATGAGATGTACATGCACATCACACCACAAGATGGCTCATCCTCTACTAAGAAGAAAGAAAAAGACTTAGCATTCAAAGCTAGCCAAGAGAAGGGCAAAGTAAGGCTTGAGTATGAGAGCTCAAGTGATGATGAAATTGATGATGCAAGTCTTGCTCTCATGGTGAGAAGAACCGCCAAGATGCTAAAGAAGCTCAACAAGAGTGGCATCAAGTTTGATGGCAAGAAGAAGAAGTTCTTCACTAGCTCTAGAAGGAAGCCAATCTTCGAGATGGATTGCTACAATTGTGGAGAACTTGGTCATCTAGCACACCAATGCACCAAGCCCAAGAAAGACAAGTTCAAGAACAAGTACAAGGGCAAGAAAGATGACTCAAGCAATGAAGAAGAAGATGAGAAGAAGAAAAACAAGCCATACAAGAAGAGAGATGGCAAGAAGGACTTCCACAAGAAGAAGAAAAGTGAAAAGGCATACATCGTCGGTGATTGGCTCACGGACATTGATTCATCTAGTGGCTCATTCGATGATGATAGTGACAACGAGAAGGTGGCCGCCATTGTTATTGACTCTTCATCATCTTCACCGCCATCATCCTCTACACACCTATGCCTTATGGCCAAGGGTGATCGCAAGGTATCAAATGATGATAGTAGTGGTGATGAACATGCTAGCAATGATGATAGCGATAGTGATGATGATGAATATGAATCACCTTCTTATGATAATCTTGTTAAATTGCTAAATCAATACACTAAGATCATTATAAAGAGTAGAGCTAAGAATGAAAAATAGAAGCTAAGAACGATTCTCTTTTAGCTAAATGTGATGTAGCCAAAAAGGCTAGTGTTGAGCTTAGAGAGGCAAATGATGCTATATCATCCAAACTCAAGGAGCTCAAATCTTCAAAGAAAGAGCTTAAAGAAAAACATGATAAACTTGAGAGGATACACAATGAGCTCATCACTAGCCACAACATGCTAAAAGAAGAATATACTACTCTTAAGATTAATTATGATAATCTTGTCATTGCTCAAGAATATTTATCTAATGAGCCACATGATGCTACTAACAATATTGTTAAGATTGATATAGCCACATCATGTGATGATTTGATCATTGAGAGCATTGAGCAAAGTTCTAGTAGCAAGGGCAAGCAAGTGGTTGAGACCGAAGATTATGATGAGTTTGTGATAGTGATTTGATTCTTGAGAATGAGAAGCTCAAAGAAGAGAACAAGAAGCTCAAGGAAGAGAAAAATAATGATGCTCTCAAGGAAGAGAACATGAAGCTCAAGTTGGAGAAAGAGCATCTTAAGATTGGATTGAGCAAGTTCATAAGAGGCAAGCATCTTCAAAGTGAGCTACTAATGAACACCGTCATGAAGATGGATAGAAGTGGCATTGGGTACTTGGCAAACCAAGAGAAGAAAGCTCAAGCTCAACAACAACACAAGTCAAAGCCAAAGCTAAAGAGATGTTTTGAGTGTGGACAAGAAGGCCACTTTGCCCATGAGTGCCGAACTCCACCACCACAACCCTTGCACAAGCATGCTAGACCGTTTGCCTTCAATGCTCATTACATGCTTAGAAAGGATTCTAGTGGGAAGATGAAAGTCATATTCTTAGGACCTCCCAATAAGAATAGGCCTAAGAAAATTTGGGTTGCAAAGTCACTTGTTTAGAAGGTGAAGGGCCCTCAACAAGTTTGGGTTCCTAAAGCTTGATCTCTTGTGTGTAGGTGAACTACAAGACCGGTGGAAGTCATTGGATTATTGATACTAGTTGCACACAACATATGACCGGTGATCTTCGTATGTTCACCTCACTAGATGAAGAAGTAGATGGACAAGAAAGAATCACATTTGGAGATAATTCAAAGAGCAAGGTTAAAGGATTGGGCAAAGTGGCAATATCAAATGATCATTCTATCTCAAATGTGCTATATGTTGCTTCATTGAGCTTCAATTTGCTATCCGTTGGACAATTGTGTGATCTTGGCTTCCAATGCTTGTTCACCGAGAAGGAAGTTGTTGTATCTAAGAAGGATGATGATCAAGTGATATTCAAAGGATTTAGATACAACAACCTATATCTAGTGGACTTCACCTCCGAAGATGCTAATTTGAAGACTTGCCTATTCACCAAAACAACACTTGGGTGGCTATGGCATAGAAGACTTGCTCATGTTAGGATGAGCTCACTCAAGAAGCTAATGAAGAATGATTTGGTGAGAGGGTTGAAGGATGTGAAGTTTGAGAAGGACAAGCTTTGTAGTGCATGTCAAGCCGGCAAGCAAGTTGCAAATACTCATCCAACAAAAGCTTTCATGTCAACCACAAGAGTGCTAGAACTCATTCACATGAACTAATTTAGACCAACAACATACAAAAGTTTGGGAGAAAATCTTTATTGTCTTGTGATTGTTGATGACTATTCAAGATACATATGGGTATTCTTCCTTCATGACAAATCCAAAGTTGCATCATGCTTCAAGAAGTTTGCCAAGAGAGCACAAAATGAATTTGAAGTGAAGCTCAAGAAGATTAGAAGTGACAACAGCAAAGAATTTGACAACACAAACATAGAAGCCTATTGTGATGAAGTTGGGATCAAGCATGAGGTCTCCGCAACATATACTCCTCAACAAAATAGTGTAGTTGAGAGAATGAACCAGACATTGATCACTCTTGCAAGAACAATGCTTGATGAGTACAACACTCCCGAAGCTCTATGGGGGGAAGCTATCAACACCGCTTGCTATGCATCCAACCGCCTATTCCTTCAAAGGTTTCTTGGTAAGACACCTTATGAGTTGCTCAATGGGAAGAAGCTGGACGTCTCCTTCTTTAGGGTGTTTGGTTACAAATGCTACATCTACAAGAAGCGGCAACACCTAGGGAAGTTTCAAGGACGTTGTGATATTAGTTTTCTTGTTGGTTACTCATCAAAGTCCAAAGCATATAGAGTATTTAATCATGCCACCGGCTTAGTTGAAAAAACATATGATGTGAAATTTGATGAATCTAACGGCTCCCAAGGAGCACATGAGAATCTTGATGATGTAGGTGATGAACCATTGAGGGAGGCCATGAAGAATATTCCGGTTGGAGACATCAAGCCTAATGATGATGAAGATGATGTACAAGTGATCAATCCACCTTTTTTATTAAGTGTGCCACAAGATGGTGAAAAAGATGGGAGAGTAGAAAATGAAGACAGTCATGTCTCCCATGAGCAAATGGTGGTACAAGCATAAGATGTTGATGCTCCACAACCTCCCTCTCAAGTGGTTGATAGAAGAAATTCACCCCTACTTTAAGCTCATCCACAAGATCTCATCATAGGCAGTCCAAGTAATGACTCGCTCATAAAAACTTGCTTCATTTATTGAACATCACTCTTTTGTCTCTTGTTTTGAGCCTACCAAGGTAGAAGTAACTCTTCAAGATCCAGATTGGATCAATGCTATGCATGAAGAGTTGAACAACTTCACCCGCAATGAAGTTTGGACTCTTGAAGAGCGACCAAAAGGTGCAAGACTCATTGGAACAAAGTGGGTGTTCCTCAACAAGCAAGATGATCAAGGCGTTGTTGTGAGGAACAAGGTAAGACTAGTTGCAAAGGGGTTCTCTCAAGTTGAAGGTTTGGATTTTGGAGAGACCTTTGCATCGGTTGCAAGACTAGAAGCCATTCGTATCATCCTTGCATATGCCATCCTGACATGAAACTATATCAAATGGATGTGAAAAGTGCAATTTTAAATGGCTTTATTAATGAACTAGTCTATGTTGATCAACCTCCCGGGTTTGAAGACCCTAGATATCATAATCATGTTTATAGGTTGTCCAAGGCGTTATATGGGCTTAAGCAAGCCCCAAGAGCTTGGTATGAGTGCCTTCGAGACTTCCTCATTGAGAAGGGCTTCACCATTGGGAAGGTCGACACCACACTATTCACCTAGAAGCTTGATGGACATATCTTCATTTGCCAAGTGTATGTTGATGATATCATCTTTGGATCATCAAATGAAGATTCTTGCAAAGAGTTTGGTGAATTGACGTCGAAGGAGTTCGAGATATCAATGATTGGAGAGTTTACATTCTTTCTTGGTTTTCAAGTCAAGCAAATGAGAGAAGAGATTTTCATCTCTCAAGAGAAATATACAAATGTTCTTCTCAAGAGATTCAAGATGGATGAATGTAAGGTAATCAAGACACCAATGCCAACTAATGGACATCTCGACCTAGATGAGGGAGGTAACACGGTTGATCAAACTCTCTACCGCTCTATCATTGGAAGCTTGTTATATTTAACCGCATCTAAGCCCAACATCATGTTTAGTGTATGTATGTGTGCTAGATTTTAAGCTAATCCTAAGGAAACTTATTTGATTGCCGTTAAAAGAATTCTTAGGTATCTTAAGAACACACCAAGCATTGGCCTTTGGTATCCTAAAGGAGCTATATTTGAATTAGTTGGCTATTCTGATTCGGATTATGCCGGTTACAAAGTGGATAAAAAAAGCACATCCGGAGGGTACCATTTGTTTGGTAGATCACTTGTTTCTTGGTCCTCCAAGAAACAAAATAGTGTGGCTTTGTCCACCGCCAAAGCAGAATACATTGCCGCGGGTGCTTGTTGTGCACAAATTCTTTATATGAAACAAAGTTTGCTAGACTATGGTGTTGGTCTAGAAAAGGTACCTCTTTTGTACGACAATGAAAGTGTGGTAAAACTTGCAAATAATCCGGTTCAACACTCTCGCACCAAGCACATAGATATCCGCCATCACTTTCTTAGAGATCATGTTGCAAAGAATGATATTTCATTAGAAGGTGTAAGGACCGAGGATCAATTGGCGGATATCTTCACTAAACCGCTAGATGAGGCGACTTTTTGTCGATTGCGGAATGAGCTCAATGTGCTTGATTTTAGTAACTTCACTAAAAAATGAGCTTGTGTTGTCCCTTGTATTGCATTGTAATATACAACATGTTTAATCTTTGGTAATGCATATAGGGCTTGTCTAACATGGTTAAGATAATCGTCGTAAAGCGTGTGAAGAAGCTTAACCTTGGATCAAACTTGACAAGCAACTAGATTTACTTTCAAGTATTGCATTGCATATGCATGAATATTGCTTTGTCGTTTATCTTCAATTGCCCTCTTATTGCCTATTTTCTTAAAAAGAATTATAGCCTAAGGCAAAATATTTTAAAAAATTTTGAGGGTTTGAGAGAGGTCACTCACATCAGTCCCGATTGATGTTTATTTAGATCTTATTGAAGTTAGAACTTGATTGGGAACAAGCAGCACGAAGGACTTTGAAGATTTGCTAGAAAAAGAGTGACCGGACGCTGCACCGGACTCTAAAGTCTAGCGTCCGGTCAGTTCATAGGAGGTGAACCTGCTACGATGGAGTGACCAGACTCTGTTGTTCAGCGTCCGGTCAGATGGTGGTTCAGCGTCTGATCGAGCGAAGATGAAGGAGACAGGTTGCACTGGACTCTGGCTGTGTCCGGTCAATGGTGATCGGACATGTCCGGTCGTGATTCCAGAGGTTTTGCACCTCTCTGGAATCGACCAGACACTGGGTGGCAGCGTCCGGTCGTTGCCACAGGAGCGTCTGGTTAATAGAAAACATGTGGGTTCAAGACTTCTCATTCGTTTCCTTTTCTATTTCATTGGGGACCACCATAAAATCCAATCTTTGGATGACCTGAGGCCGCATCCAATCTGCCATTGCGCCGACATCGCCGCCCATGCAGCACTCGTGCCCTAGCCATCACCTCCTGAGCCGTCGTGTGCCCGCGCCCTAGCTCCACACCACCACAGCAGCGCCGCCCGACCACTGCGTCGCCCTGCTCCCACGCCCGCGCCGCCGTGACCTCGTCCCGTGCTTCGATGCCTGATCTGCCGCCGCACACCCCGTGCGTCACCATGCCCACGCCGTGCTCCAGCGCCGCCACCGTACCAAGCAACAGCGCCGCCCGTGCCTGAGCCTCTTCGCCAGCAAGAAGCCCATGTTGTGCCCTAGCTCCACCGTACCCCTACCCTGCTCCAGCGCCACCGTGCCAGCAGCCCCAGTCACGCGCACATGCTGCATTGCTCCTCGTCGGTGACCTAGCCACTGCCTCTACATCTTCTTGGTCGCCGAACTTCGTCGAGCCGGAACCCTAACCCTAGCCGATTCGGTGGTTCCCCGCGTGTCGTTTCTCTTCTCTTCGGATCGCCGGTTCGTCAGGTAGCAAGCCCTCGTTTCCAATTTCATATCTAATGCTTGCTTCTTAGGGTTTCGTATCTCTAGATATATTGTAATTATTTATAAATCTGATCTATTCTAACGTGCAATGAGTCAGTGTTTCTGAGGTGTCAGTCAACTTGGGGCCAAGCTCGCGAGTACAGATTGAGGCCAAGCCTCGGAAGTGACAGTTGGCAGTTGATCTTTGTCAGCGGCAGTTGTTCTTTTCAGCTCCATCAGATGGCTCGTGTCAAGAATGTCGGAGGAGGTGCTGGTGATGAGGATCTGAGGCCCCCGCCTCGTTAGCCTGCAGATGCAAAAGGCAAGGCGACAAAGAAGTTAGCAATGAGGAAGCACAAGTACCCTGATGCAGATACAACGAGAGCAGACGTAGTTGCAGAGGCCGCAGACCGCGCAGAGAGAGGAGGTACTCGGAGTGGTGTTGTTATTGTAGATCAGCTTTCTCCATCTATGAGGGATGCACTTGAGCAGGTTGAGCGCCATCATGGTGGTCTAGCTGGGACTGTCATGGTTGGAGGATGGCATGTGGCTATTGATGAGAGTCAGCCTCAGAGGGAGTCACAGCAGTAGCCATAGTCAGTAGAGCAGACTCAGGAGGGAGAGCAGGCCGAGGAGATAGAGTAGGCACCTCAGCCACAGCTTCGCCGCTCTGGTCATACCTATGCTCCAGTCACACCAAGGTTAGAGACACAACGGAGGGGTTCTTGTCCACCGCCTAGACCACAGGATCCACCTCCAGTGACTCACTTGGATTTGAGGGCCGCCACGGCCAAGCAGGTGCAGCAGCTTAGATTTGTGGACTTTGAGCAGTGGTTCCCGCCGAGGAGAGATGACCGAGCTTTAGAGGGTTTCTACACACCACTGTAGGAAGATTTTTATAATGCATATCTTAATAGTGGGGCTATATTCAGATCTTAGAGGGTGTGCAACATTGAGTCCATTGTAGCAGTAGCTGGAGAGCATATTCGCCCTTACCTATCTTACCTACCAGGGCTGATAGATTTACTTGGACGGGCAGGCTTATATGTTCCATCTTAGGTCCGTTAGTTCTATGCTATACTTTGGATTGACCCATAGCACAGATTCATTCACTTTGTTTTCAGATGCAGAGATTATAGGCTGATGAGCTCTAGGGTCAGAGAGATACTCAGGCTTTAGGAGCAGCCCGTCTGGCTACATGAGGTTTGCTATGGACAGACAGTGCCTCCCAGACGCCCTCATGGCGGTATGGTGCCCCCTACAGATCTAGTCCGCCATTGCTTCAGAGAGCCTTTTGGCGAGGGGTCGAGCAGGACATCCAGTGATCTCACTCCTACTGCTAGAGTGCTTAATGCTATTACGAGGAGGACACTGCTTCCGAGGATGGGGTATCACGAGGGCTTGACTCGCATATAACTATGGCTACTGAACTCTCTGATGCAGCAGACTGTGTTTGACATTTAGGATCTTCTTCTATCAGAGATGGAGGATACTATTGCAAAGGGATTCAAGGGTCACAAACAGCTGCCATATGCTCACTAGATTACATTCTTGATCCATAGGGCAGTTACTGTGAGGCCACCTGAGATGCTGGCAGAGTATAGTGGTGCTACTATAGAGTTCCCTGCATACAACATGACTCAGATGATCCGCCATAGTGCAGTGAGGACTCCTAGCTAGACGCGCCATCGTCTAGAGGTGCCAGAGACTGCAGCCCAGTAGGATGAGACCATCAGGGGCATATCAGCTACAGAGGAGGAGCAATTAGATGCTTAGCAGGAGGGGATGGTCGAGAGCGACCCTAGTGATAGCTCAGATGATGACTACCGCGATATCCCTCAGATGCCTCCATGACGACATGACCATGAGGCCGGTAGCTCTAGTTCAGCTCCACCTACACCATAGACAGACCCCGCTCTACTTGCCATAGTTGAGCGGATGAGGCAGGATCAGGCTCGCCAGACTCAGGAGACCGCTGCTACATTTGCACAGTTTCAGACTCGACAGGATAAGTTCTAGCCACAGTAGCAGGCGATCCAGCAGCAGCAGCAGGCTATACAGTTGCAGCAGCAGGCCATGCATTAGCAGCGGCTTCTCATGCAGCAACAGCTACTTGGATTTATGCAGCATGTTGTGATAGCTATTGGGGCTCCACCGCCACAGCCTTCACCCTAGCTTGGTTAGCCTGCCACCACTTCTATGACTCTAGCTTTACAGCCTAGTGGGCTTTAGAGTCAGAGACCACCAGCGCCACAGTTTCCTTCACCTACAGAGCAAGTGTCCTAGTGGTTTGCTTCGCTAGTGCCAGCCCCGCAGTTCACTCCTCTTCATACAGGCTTTACTCCACCTCAGAGTTCGCCAGTGCTCACCCCAGTTTTCAAGAGTCTTGGTGCTTCATTCAGTGAGTTGATAGGATAGCCTACTCTGCCAGAGCTACATGTCCCAGGTCCTTCCATAGTTGCACCTATTACCAGGACTACAGAGACGCTCCCTTCGTCAGTTGTATCATCAGAGCAGGCAGCGCTAGTTATAGATCTAACCTAGACCGCTTCAGCATCGCTTCTAGCTATAGAGGGTTAGACTGCTCAGAGCTCAGGATCAGATGATGATGGCACATAGTTCTAGCTCGCTCCTCGCACCTTAGCGCCTGACTCATCCGCTGCAACCCCACCGACCGACCCTTAGGTTTTGGTGTTTGATGCCAAAGGGGGAGAGGGATCGAGTATGTTAGACTTAGGGGGAGCGACTTAGGGGGAGCTTAGTTTATCTATTATATTTGGTTTTTATGTGTGGTACACTATTATGCATTCGTGTGTTTACTTTTATGCATCAAACTATTTTTATGTGAAAGTGATATCTACGTGATCATGATATTTGACATGTGTGCTCTCTACTTTGAATCTTTTATATGTCATATCACTTGTGTTATGCTTATTTGCTTTGCTTCCGCATTTTATTCCGATGCAAATGATCTTTATTACTTGTACTCATGCTTATTTCTTACCTTTGGAGTACATTATGTTGGCTTGGGTCATATAAGCTTGCCTAACATTTTTGTTCTTATTGTCAAAAGCTTATATGATCCAAGCATGTTAAAAACCTCATCTCTTTCACATACTCGAGGTGGTATTGTCATCAATCACCAAAAAGTGGGAGATTGAAAGCATCTAGGCCCCTAGTTGGGTTTCGGTGATTAATGACAATACGTGATTACTGTGACTAACGTGTGTTTTGCAGAGACAATTAAGTTAGGTCATGACAATGGAGATCAATTGGGCTATCATGGTGGTCATGCCCCTATGATGGAAATCATTTCGGTTTTCAAAGGATGGACGACAAGGTTAAGGATGGACTAGTTTTAAGTGTCGTTTGGTGTTGAGGAGACACTTAGAGTAGTTTAGCCTTTAGGACTTTGTTTTTCCTTTGGCCGTACTATTAAGGGGGGTATGGATGGGTAGCTTGACCTAGGTGAGTCTAGTGGGTTAGGTGTGGTGTACACTTGCTAAATCTAGCACTAGGTAACTCCTAAAAATCCCTTAGATCCATTGGAGCAAACTTCATTCATATATGATCAAGAGTTGGAAGTGAATGGAGGGTCAAATGCTGACCGGACGCTGGTTTCGGAGTGACCGGACATTGGCGCAGAGTTCGGTCAGTTCATTTGATCAAGGTGAAATCATCTAGACATGACCAGATGCTGAGAGGTGAGTGACCGGACGCTGGGTGCTAGCATCTGGTCGACTCCAGTAAGGTTCCAGAGAGGGAAAATTGTGACCGAATGCGTCCGGTCACATCTTAAACACTGGAGTTAGGGGAGAACTGACCGGAGCGTCCGGTCAACATGACCGGAGCGTCCGGTCACCCCATAGAGGCACATAACGGTTCGTTTTTCAACCAAGGTTATAAATACTTCCTCCATTCGTGTGAGGGGGTACTTTTGCTCATTCCAACAGCTGAGAAACACCTTTGAGAGTGCCAAGAAGAGCAAGGTCCTAGTGAGGTGATTGAGATTTGAGAATTCCAAAGAGAGCCCTCATTAGTGAAAGCAAGAGTAGCAAAGTGTGCATCCACCCTTCTCATTAGGCTTGTCGTGGTTAAGTGAGAGTTCGTGCTTGTTACTCTTGGTGATCACCATCACCTAGACGGCTTGGTGGTGATTGGGAGCTTGGTGATCATCTGGCGGAGCTTGTGGATGACCCAACTCAAGTTGTGAGCAGTTGTGGGTGATTCACCGTGACGGAGTGTCAAAGAATCAACCCATAGAGAGCACTTGATCCTTGCACGGATCAAGGGGGAGCTACACCCTTGCGTGGGTGCTCCAACGAGGACTAGTGGGGAGTGGCGACTCTCCGATACCTCGGTAAAACATCACCGCGTTCCTCCTTCTCTCTTTACTTTGAGCATTTACTTTGAGCAATTCAATTCTTATCATTTACATTCATAGAATTGCCGTGCTAGAGTAGGATTGGAACATAGGTTGCTAAATTTTTGTGCGGTAGATCAATAGAAACACTTTCTATGCACAAGGGGTTAATTGGGCTAACTATAGGACTTAATTATTGCAAAGAAATTTAGAATTAGCCTAATTCACCCCCCCTTGGGCATCTTGATGCTTTCATATGACAATGTGCCTAAGGAGCCAATGTTTTAGTGGTATATGGACAATCCTAACATGTCTGTTGGTGTTTGTTACCCTAGTATGGATGATTTCAGGCTAGCAGTGAGGCAGCATGCCATAGTACAGGAGTTTGAACTTGCTACTGCTCATTCAGACACTTAGAGGTTTAGGGGTCATTGTGGGTCTCTTGGCTACCCCTGGATTATTAGAGCTAGGACACAACATGATAGGAGTGTCAGGGTACATTTTTTGGTTATGTTATTCACTGTTTGATTCTCTAATTGTTCACTATTTTATCAATTGGTTACTTATGGTGTTGTGTGCTGTGAATTTGCAAGTCAAATAAATGAAGGAATACACAATTGCACTTCTAGAGTTCTTGGGAAAATGGCATCACAGGCTTGGGTGGCAGAGAGGGTTATACCCTTACTAAAGAAGAAGCCAAGCATGGGTCCAAAGGCAGTGTAGGAAGAGATTCAAGACAAGTACAAAATAGAGATCCCATATCAGACTGTTGTTTATGGCAAACAAATGGCAGCCAACAAGTTGTTTGGAAAATGGGATGATTTATTTGTTTGGTTGTACATATTCAAGGCAGAGGTAGAGATGAGATCACTAGGTAGTATATTGGAGATAGACACTGAGATTGTGGATGATAAGGTTCACTTTAAAAGATTTTTTGCTGTTTCAAACCTGCTATTGATGGTTTTAGGAATGGCTGCAGGCCATACATTAGTATAGACTCTATAGCCCTGAATGGGCTTTGGAATGGCCACCTGCCTATAGCTCAAGCTTTGGATGGCCATAACTAGATGTACCCCTTAGCATTTGGTATTTTTGACTTAGAGACCAAGGAGAACTAGACCTAGTTCATGGAGCAACTTAGCAAGTTCATTGGCCCTATGGAGAACCTAGCTGTCTGCACTGATGCTTGCAAGGGCCTTGAAGCTGCAGTGGCCAAGGTTTTTTCCTAATAGTGAACAGAGGGAGTGCTTCAGGCATTTGATGGAAAACATGAAGAAGTTTTACTCATGAGATGTTTATGCCAAGAACATGTCGCCTGTAGCAAGGGCATATACACCCCACAAATTTAAGTACTTCTTTGACAAGGTAGTAGATGCTAGTCTAGATGTGCTTAATTGGCTCAAAGAACATCACAACCTGCTATGGGTAAGGAGCAAGTTTAGCACAGAGATCAAGTGTGACTACATCAATAATAATCTGGCTGAGAGTTGGAATGCCTGGATCAAGGAGCACAAGGACCTGCCTATTTACTGCTTGGCTAATGCTATTAGAGAGAAGACCCTCACTCTTTTTGCTAAGAGGAGGAAGATAACAAATGCACTATCTCCTGGAATATTGCCTACAGTTATCCATCAGGTCAATGCAGGCTCTAGGGGTTTAGGCCATCTCAAGGTGACTAAAGGGCACCCAGAGGAAGTAGAAGTGACTGAGACAAGGGCTTCAAATTGTTCCCACCAGTTACGAAGAAGACTAGACCACTAGGAAGATAGAAGAAAAAAGGCATCTTGCTCTAAGTGAGAGAAGTGGCAAAGGAACAAGACAAGTAAAATGCCCTAACTATGGTGAGTATGTCCACAGAAGTGGAAGCTAGAGGTGTCATCTGACTGGCACAAAGAAAAGGTAATTTGCACACTAACTGATTTATATTACTGTTGCCTTTAAACCATGATACCTAATACTAGCATTATAGGAAAAGAACCAAGAAGTCAGCACCTAGACCTAGGAGGAAGAACAAGACAAACCCTACACCAAGTGGAGCAAACACACCTAGGACAAGGGCAACAATGGCTAGAGAAGCAGTAGCTAGTGCAGTAAAGGAGTCCCAAGAAGCTATAGTCAAGGCATCTATAGCAGCAGAAGCTGCAACTGCTGCTGAGAGGGAGGTCCTAGATGTGCCACCACTTGAGGTTGAGCCTCCACCACCATCACCACCCTCTACAAGCACTAGGAGGTATGCCATACTTAAAAAACATTACAACTTGTGTAATTGAGGCCATTCTAATGTAATTTCTTCACAAATAGGAACCTATGCCGTGAAATCCAAGTTATGAGTGAGCTAGATGAAACTACAACAGTAACTATTGACCCACCTCCAAAGAAGTTCACTCCAAGGAAGAAGCAGCTAGCAACCAAGACCCAGAAGAGTCCAGCCAAGAAGAGTCCAGCCAAGAAGGGGAAGAAGTGAGTGAATGGAGTGGAAAAACAGTAGGGAGGACATTCATTTTGGTTGTAAAAAGGCCCTCAAAATGACTTCTTTTGTGTAATTGAGGCCTTGCCTTGGCCAAAACATGCTTATGTAAGTGGCCTGAACTATGTAAGTGATCTGAACTATTGTATGTGGCCAAAACTTGTGGCAACTCCTCTGAATAACAACTCTATTTGAAGTGGCCTGAATGTAGCACTGCTAGTTGGTTTATGGTTAATGTGTTCCATCTGTTATGTGTGATCTGTTATGTTGAATCTGTCATGGTTAACATGTGCTTGATCTGTCTTGTGTTTGTTGTTAACATGTACAACTGTTTTAGTTGATCTATCTTGTGTAGGTTACCAAGTTAGGCACTACCAAAAGACACATTGAAACACAATTCACACATTATCACATTGAAACACAATTTTTATTTCCATACATTGTCACATAGAAACACAACTTTCATTTTCCATACATTGTCACTTCATTGCAACATACATTACAACATATCCAAAAACAACAGATACAACACACACAATGAACATGTTCATCTTCCAAATCAATGTCTCCATCTTGTGCTCCAGGTCTTTCCTATTGTTGTCGGGACCATTTGGGCAAACCTAGATGATCCCCTTCTCCTTCAGTTACTCGAAGTACTGCTTCTCAAATCTATAGTACCCACACAGCTTGGGAAACTTAAAAAAAACCAAAGTTAGAACCCTAACTGTGACAATGGGGGATGGGCAGTACACAGAACTCACCCCGTTCCTTGCACACTTGAAGTATAGACGCCCATGGTTATCACCATCCTTCTTGGTTCACCCCTCCACCACCCGAGCAAGGCCGTAGTCTGGGCAAGGGATCAATGGGAAGCCACTCAATTCACCTACTGGATCCACACAGACGGAGGCGATGCTGGAGCTCCAGGCACCTTGGACCCGACTCCTTGCCCTTCCAGATGACTCGATGTAATGGGGCAGGGACATGGCTCGTAGTGGGGGTGACATTGTGTGCGGCGGTGGCTGGCGGGCGTCGAACACGGACTAGAGAAAGGAGAAAGGGGAGCGGATGGGAGAGAGTGGAGTGGGCCATGAGGAAATACAGACGCTAGGGGCAAGGCGGTCATTTTACATCAACCTGCTGACTCGGATCCGAGCTAGACAGCGGAGCTGGTGTGCCACGTGAGCAAAAGTGGCAAATGTGTATCATTTTTCTCTCTTCGATGCTGTAACACCCCTGGTGTTACGAGCTTGCTTAGCACCAAAATTTAGGTACAAGAGGGATTAGCCAAACAAGTTTTTGGGTTTCAAAAATTTATAGCGAACGTGAAATGATAAACAAATTCTATGTGACTCACTTTTGTGGTTGAGAAAAATCAAAATAAATAGTGTTAACTAGTGCTCTTGGGAGCTCAAAAATCAAATTTGAAGTGAAGATAAGCTCTTTTCGTTAAGTCGGTAAACACTTGAACTTTCATTTAAAGAACTATTTTTGGCAATTTATTGTGGGCAAAATAATTAATTAATGTTTAAATATTTTGTTCTATGGGTTAGTATGAAGTATGGACCATTGCATGAAATACTTGTGAGTTGGAGTTAATAGGGTTTAGGCCTTTTAAATTTTGTAACAAAAGTGTTAATGGCTATTAGTTCGAATTGGACCTCAACTTTTCTAAGTATGGGAAAAGTAGTAAGACAATGCTATCTTGACATTCAAATTCTAACTAAAAGGTTTAAACACTAGATCCATGTTTTTGTACTATTGGTTGCCTCTAAGTGAGTACTTTAGCATGGTGAAGTCCACGGACGAGTTGGAGTTGCCGTGGCGTCGCAGAAATTGCCCTAACTTTGTTAGAACGTGTTGTCGATCTTGTTTCGTGCTTTGGTCGTGAACTGGCATTCAGCACGACGAGCTCCTATTGGCACCTCTCTATCTCCCTTGATGCTCACTCTCCAGCCATGCTCATTGCTTGGATGAGAAGCCCTTAGTGGCTACTAGAATCTTGAACTCTTGTTTTAATCTCAACCGGGCTCTAAGCGGTTGGTTTTGACGCTTTAAAATTTGTGCTTAGCATGTGTTTGGCTGTTCGGCTGGGAGTGCGTGGTCACCGTGTTCGGTGCACGCCGTGGCTACCTCTGGTCATGCACGTGCGTGGGCAGGCTGATGGTGGTCACCCTGGGCCTGGCTACGGTGTGGCCGTGTGAAAGGTCCTAATATGGCTAGAGGGGGGTGAATAGCCTATTTAAAAAAATCTACAAATCAACTAGAGCAATTTGATTAGTATGACAAACAGTGAAATGCAAACTTGCTCTAGCTCTACAAGGGTTGCAAGCCACCTATCCAACAATTCTAGTTGCAATGATTACTAGGCACACAACTTACAATGTTACTACTCACTAAGAGTAACGATGAAAACGGATCGGATATGGACGGATATCACCAATATTACATTTGTTTTCATATTTCTGTCCGGATTCGGATTCGAATACGGATAGTGTCAACTATGTCGGATAGGATACGATTGGATATCGACATCATAAATATGTGATTTGAGTATTTGGATACGGATATGGTATCGGATGTTGGATATTCGGACTCGGATACGGACAAATCTCAACCCCTCTAAACGGATTCGGTTTCGAATACGGTCGGAAAATATCCGTACCGTTTTCATCCCTAACTAAGAGCTCTCAATCTTGCTACTCTAAAGAGCTCCACTAGATGAACTTAAAATAACAAAGCAAGCTCTCAATTCTAATTACACTAAAGAGCTTACCACAACTAGTTTGCAAGAATATAAATGAGTGAGTAGGGTGATTATACCGCCGTGTAGAGGAGTGAACCAATCACAAGATGAATACTAAATCAATCACCAGGAGAATACCAAAGGGCAAGAGACAACTAATTTTTCTCCCGAGGTTCACGTGCTTGCCGGCACGCTAGTCCCCGTTGTGTCGACCAACACTTGGTGGTTCGGTGGCTAAGAGGTGTTGCACGAACTTCATCCAGACAATTTGGACACCGCAAGAACCTACCCACAAGTGAGGTAACTCAATGACACAAGCAATCCACTAGAGTTACCTTTTGGCTCTCCATCGAGGAAGGCACAAGACCCCTCACAATCACCACAATCGGAGCCGGAGACGATCACCAACCTCTGCTTAACGATCCTCGGCGCTCCAAGCCATCTAGGTGGCGGCAACCACCAAGAGTAATAAGTGAATCCCACAGCAAAACACGAATGCCAAGGGCCACTAGATGCAATCACTCAAGCAATGCACTTGGATTCTCTCCCAATCTCACAATGATGATGGATCAATGATGGAGATGAGTGGGAGGGCTTTGGCTAAGCTCACAAGGTTGCTATGTCAATGCAAAATGGCCAAGAGAGTGAGCTTGAGCCGGCCATAGGGCTTAAATAGAAGCCCCCAAGAAATAGAGCCGTTGTACCCCTTTACTAGGCACAACTCGGGGTGACCGGACGCTCCGGTCAGTTTGACCGAACGCAGGACCCTAGCGTCCGGTCGCCCGATGCTTGCCATGTGTCATCGGCTTCAAACACCGATCGCCTGATTTCAACAGTCAAGTGATGATCGGATGCGTCAGTTAGAAAGTGATCGAACGCAGGACCTCAGCATCTGGTCGTTTCTAGTAAGGTTCCAAACACGACATTTCACGACCGGACGTGTTCGATCCTGCTCGAGTGGACTCACCCAGCATTCGGTCACTCAATGTTTCCTCTGTGCACCTCACGTCAGTGTACGTCAGCACTGACCGGACACACCCTGCCAGCGTTCGGTCAGTTTACACGTCAGCGTCCGATCACAAGACCAAGACCGTGTGCTTACTGTTGTCACTGACCGGACTCTGAACCCAGCATCCGGTCACTGCACCACCAGCGTTCGGTCACTCTATGAACCCCTGTCTTTTCTGTATAGGGCGCCGGTGGCACCGTTGGACTATCTGCACTTTACGGGCGGACACTCCATCAGTGAAGTTTCTAACCCTTGCTCAAATGTGCCAACCACCAAGTGTATCACCTTATGCACATGTGTTAGCATATTTTCATAAATACTTTGAAGGGTGTTAGCACTCCACTAGATCCTAGATGCTGTCGATGCGGGACCCACAGGATACCCCGCAAGGGAGAGAGAAGATCTAGTCCAACTAGGATTCTTCCCATATAATCTTAGTAGTAGGACTATTAAGTAATCCTACTAGGAAATCTCACTGTAAACCGACTAGGACTCTGGCCTCCTAACTATATAAAGGAGGGCAGGGCTCCTGAGACAGAGAGACAACAATTGTACAACACAACACTTGACAATCAATCCAACGCAAAGGCTAAGGCCGACTGGACGTAAGGTTATTACTCGATGTACGATCGAGGGCCTGAACCAGGATAAATCGGCTGTCTCTTGCGTTAACCATCGAGTTTGGCATACGCCGAAGCCCGAACATACTGCCCCGGGTACCCCCGTGGCAAGCTATCGGTGGTGAAACATCGACAGCTGGCGCGCCAGGTAGGGGCTTTCGGCGACTTTGCATCCGAGAACTCGATGGACCTCGACAACATAATCTTCCCGACGGGATCAACTTTCATCTTCGGCTCATGGATCTGCGAGGCAGACAACAACGGCAAGCTTCAGGGCCATCTCCTCAAAGATCCAGATCATCATAAAGAATTTCCTATTTTAACAACTACAACGGATCAGCTCACCAGAAGATTCGCGCAGCTCATAGTATCCGATTCAAATCAGATTTCACGGCCACTCGTATCCGATTCGAATTCAAGCTCCAAGGCGAAGTTTTATCCGAGTGCTTTCAAGAAACCGAGTTCTTTTTTGGCAAGATTCCAGAGCACAACCCAAAACAACTCGGATTACCCTCAGAGTTCTTTCAAGAAGTCGAGTTCTTTTCCATTTGGGCTCGACAACATGGCAAAATCCTATCAGGGACAGTTCGAAAGATCTTTCAATCCAAGATTCGGGATACCACTGACAGGAGCTCAGGAGGGTCTCGTGCTAACGATAACATCGCAAGACTGTATCATCCACTGGCCAGGTTCCGTTCCTGAAGGTAGCGGAACCCAACTAGTCGGCACAACAACAACAACAGCTATTCTACCTTACCAAGAAGGAGACTCGATCTACGACACCGAGGCATCTACTAAAGTTATCAGCGACTCCGACAGCATGAAAACTAACGCCAATAACAGAACGACTCACGCACGAGAAGTGCTCATGGTTCGACGTCCGCGGTCACCATTAAATCCCCTAGAAGCACCTGATGTCAGATCATCAGATGAATCAGAATCCAACATATCACCCTTTGCCCAGGGCTACGATGGAGAAACCGAAAGTCAGAAACAAGCTAGAGAAAGAAAAAACAAGTTGAAGCAAGGGCGCCAACACCGTGCTAGGCAGCGCAGGGAAGCTTGGATCAGATATGAGTCAGAATTGGCTGAGTATGACAAAACAAAATCGCAACGAGAAGTCGAAGGAAGACGCACGGCAAATACGCCTTACGATAAGATTCGAGAAGCATTAGAAGAACTCGGAACAACTTCACATCCCGGTGAGAAGTATGAACAGCTCCAGGACTTGCTCCGATCGATGATCTCGAGAATGCATGAAGAGAGAGCTCGATCAAGACTACCCGCTAGATCAACAACCCACAGGCAAGAAGATCAAAATCAAAGGAAATCCGCTTTCGAAAGACTTGGGCCGGGTGGAAGCCATGACGGAGGAAGTAGGATGGAACATAATCAAGGCCACCGATTTGAACAACCAAGGAAGACTAGGAGTAGGGTACCTACCCAGACAACCTCGCAAGATTATTCCCATCAAAACGACAGTTGGCCAGAAGAAGGTGCCGAATCCGAATTCAAAGAAACCAAGACACACGACAGATTCCCCTGTTTCGCGAACAGGCTTGCATTGGTACGATTACCTCACAAATTCAAACCGTCTAACCACTCCAAGTATGATGGCAAAACTGAACCAAGGCAATGGCTCAGAATATATTCACAATCAATTGAACTAGCCGGAGGAGACGACGATATCAAAACCCTGTTCTTTCCCATGGCACTGGAAGCCATGCCTCTCCAATGGTTCGATAAACTGAACCCAGGATCTATCAGAAATTGGGAGGATTTGCAAAGAGCTTTTTGTGAGAATTTTGCAGGAATCATTACACACCCAATCACTCATGCAGAACTAAAAGGACTCAAGCAAAAGGGAGGTGAAAGTCTTAGAAATTACTATCGACGATTCGGCGAACTACGAGCTCAAGTGCATGACATAACCGAACGAGAAGTAATTGAAGCTTTCTCTCACGGAATCATGGCTAGGTGGCAATTTCAAGACTTCTGCAAAGAAAATCCGAGAAACAATGAAGAATTCAGACGAACAGTAGAAAAGATGATTACTGCAGAAGAAAAAACACGAGAAAGGTTCCCGGACAGAAGCAACCAGGACAACTCGGACAAGCAAAATCACCGAAATAGCAGACATCAAGAAAGAAAACGTAGACCAGACAATATTGTGGCAATGGCCGACAAATCAAAGAAGTTTCCCAAACCTAGAAGATATGATGACATTGAAAACATACGTTGCCCATTGCACCCTAGTGGGAGACACACCATCGGAAATTGCCACACTTTCAATGATCGATACACAAGAAAAGATAGTAAGGAAAACACCAAAGAGGACAATCAGAAAAGAGAAGAAGACAACCACGAGGACAAAGGATTCCAAAAACCTAGGGGAACGGTAGCAGTGATTTTCTCAGGGGCTCCGGATTGCAGAAGCAAACATCAAGAAAAACTAGCACTGCAGACCATTATGACAGCAGAACCGGCTACACCAAGATACCTCAATTGGTCACAGTATCTTATCCAATTTACCAGAGAAGACCAATGGACTAGCGTGGGAAACGCAGACCATTATCCATTGGTTCTGGATCCGACTATTGCTGGTATGACCGTCACCAAAGTACTAATCGATGGAGGAGCTGGGCTTAACATCATCTTTTCAGAAACTCTAAGAAAAATGGGACTACAACTCGCCGGGATGATTACGCCAACAAGCACACCTTTTTATGGAATAGTACCCGGCAAAGCAGCCATGCCACTCGGACAAATTACTTTACCTGTTACCTTTGGAACTCCTTCAAACTACCGAACAGAGTTTATCAAATTTGAAGTCGCCGACTTCGATTCATCATATCATGCAATCCTCGGACGTCCAGCACTGGCCAAATTCATGGCAATACCACATTATCCGTACTTACTGCTTAAGATGCCAGGACCCAACGGTATCCTTTCTCTTCGAAGCGATTTAAAGCGCGCTTTTGACTGCGACGTTCAAGCAATCCAAATTGCAGCTAAAGCGCAAGCCGACAATGGAAGAAAAGAAATAGCCGCAATCGCTGCAGAAACAAGCCAAGAAGAATTAGAAATACCGGCTAAAAAACCCAGTATCATCGCACCACCAAAAGAAGCCGACGTCAAGCAAATCGACTTAGGCACAGGCAATACCTCCAAGACAGCAACTATCAGTGCTCACCTCTCGGCAAAATAGGAACTCGCGCTCACCAACTTTCTTTGGGACAACAAAGATATCTTCGCTTGGAAGCCAGCCGACATGCCAGGAGTCCCAAGGGAGTTGGCTGAGCACAGAATTGATGTTAACAAAAGCTCCAAACCTGTAAAACAACGGCTACGACAATTCTCACCCGACAAGAAGGCGGCAATTAAAAAGGAAATAACAAAACTGATGGCAGCCGGATTCATCAGGGAGATCCTACACCCAGATTGGCTAGCAAACCCAGTCCTTGTACAGAAGAAAAACACGGACGAGTGGCGTATGTGCGTCGATTACACAGATCTCAACAAACATTGCCCAAAAGATCCGTTCGGGCTACCACGCATTGACCAGATAGTTGACTCGACAGCAGGATCTGTGTTATTATCTTTTCTCGATTGCTATTCAGGATATCACCAGATCGCACTAAAAGAAGAAGACCAGAGCAAGACATCTTTCATCACCCCGTTCGGTGCCTACTGCTACAAGACCATGTCGTTTGGACTAAAGAACGCTGGCGCCACGTACCAAAGAGCTATCCAGACTTGCCTTGGGAATCAAATCGGTGAAAATGTGGAGGCATACGTGGACGATGTGGTGGTAAAAACAAAGAACCCAGACACTCTAATTGAAGATTTAAAGCAAACCTTCGAAAACTTGAAGAAATGGAGATGGAAATTGAACCCAAATAAATGTGTATTTGGAGTTCCCTCAGGACAACTACTCGGATTTTTGGTCAGTCAGCGCGGGATCGAAGCCAGCACCAAGCAAATTCGAGCTATAACAGAAATGGGCCCACCTAGAAGTGTCAAAGATGTGCAGAAACTAATAGGATGCATGGCGGCCCTCAACCGTTTCATATCAAGACTCGGCGAAAAGGGGTTACCTTTCTTTAAACTACTAAAGAAGACAGACAAGTTCGAGTGGACAATAGAGGCCGACGAAGCTTTCAAAAAACTTAAAGAATACCTCACTTCATCACCTATCCTGACACCTCCAAAGAAAGATGAAGATATGATGCTATATATCGCGGCAACTCCCACCGTAATCAGCACAGCAATAGTCATAGAAAGAGAAGAACAAGGGCGCGTGTATAAAGTGCAACGTCCAGTATACTACATCAGCGAAGTACTGTCAGAATCCAAAATCCGGTACCCGCATATACAAAAACTACTCTACGCTCTACTCATTACCTCACGGAAGCTTTGCCACTATTTCGAAAGCCACAAGATTACCGTAGTGACAGATTTTCCACTCGGAGACATCCTACACAATAAAGACGCCACAGGGTGCATATCCAAATGGGCAGTTGAAATTGGAGCTCTTGACATCAATTTCACCCCATGGAAAGCAATCAAATCTCAAGCCCTCGCCGATTTCGTGGCCGAATGGACAGAGATTCAACAGCCCTTATCAGATACAATCCTCGACCACTGGAAGATGTACTTTGACAGATCACTCAAACTAGGCGGGGCCAGTGCAGGCGTTCTCCTCATTTCTCTAGAAGGAAAACAACTCAAGTACGTTCTTTAGATATTATGGCAAGCTACAAATAACGAAGCAGAATATGAAGCCCTCATCCACGGGCTACGAGTCGTGATTACCCTCGGAATAAAAAGATTACTCGTATACGGCGATTTAGCAGTGGTCATCAACCAAGTCAACAAAGATTGGGACTGCACCAAAGAAAACATGGGTGCTTATTGTGCTGAAATACGGAAACTTGAAAAACACTTCCAAGGATTAGAAATTTTACACGTCCTACGCGATTCCAACATTGCAGTAGATGTCCTTGCCAAGCTCGGATCAGACAGAGCAAAGGTTCCACCCGATGTATTCATAGAAGAGCTATCAGTTCCCTCTATCAAACAACCCGGTGAAACAACACATGAAAGTCAGACTAAAGGCGTTCAGATCTTGATAATCAACACTTCATGGACCCAAGTTTTCATTGACTATATCAAAGAAAATAAACTGCCAGCAGATAAAGTAGAGGCCACACAAGTTGTTCGCAGAAGCAAAAACTACGTTTTAGTAGGGAATAAACTCTACAGAAGAGCAGCATCATCAGGAGTACTACTAAAATGTGTCTCATTTGAAGAAGGCAAAGAAATCCTAAATGAAATACACTCAGCTTGCTGTGGAAATCATGCCGCCTCAAGGACACTGGTTGGCAAAGCATTTCGCTATCAGAAAATGCAAAGGTTGCCAAATGTTTGCAAGACAAGCCCATGTACCAGCTCACAATCTTATCTGCATCCCACCCGCTTGGCCTTTTTCCTGCTGGGGGCTAGATCAAGTAGGACCCCTGAAAAAAGCAAAAGGCGGCTTCGAGTACATCTTCATAGCAATCGACAAATTCACCAAGTGGATTGAATACAAACCACTCGTGAAGTACAGCGCAACCAAAGCAGTCGAGTTCATCCAAGACATTATGCACCGCTTCGGCATGCCCAATCGAATCATTACAGATCTAGGCTCCCCCTTCATAGCTACAGAATTCAAGAGCTAGGCACAAGACTGTGGTTTCAGTATAGACTATGCGTCTGTTGCACATCCAGAAGCCAACGGACAAGTAGAAAGGGCTAATGGACTCATACTAGTCGGATTAAAACCAAGGTTATACGAAGAACTAGTGGACTATGGGTCCAAATGGATTGAAGAATTACCGAAAGTAGTATGGGGGCTACGAACTCAAATAAGCAGAGCAACAGGCCACTCACCCTTCTTCCTAGTTTACGGGTCAGAGGCTGTACTACCCACCGACTTGATCTGGACATCCCCAAAAATAGAACAATATGATGAAGGAGAAGCAGAACACACAAGAAGATTAGAACTCGACAGCTCAGAAGAAGTCAGAATAAACGCTACCCTCCAATCAGCCAGATACCTATAAGGTTTAAGACGGCACTACAACAAGAGTACCCAACCTCGATCACTACAAGTTGGAGACTTAGTGCTAAGAAGGATACAAAAGACTGATGGACGACATAAGCTACTCAGTCCATGGGAAGGCCCGTTCATTGTCACAAAAGTCACCAGACCAGGCACATACAAGTTAATGACCGAAGATGGAAAAGAAGTTAGCAATACATGGCACATCAGCCAGCTAAGAAGATTCTACGCGTAAAAACAACTCAAGAAAAAACAGATATGCAAGCCACAAGGGACCTACGTTCACAATCAATGAAAGACAATACTCTTCAACAACATATGTATTAGTTTATACTCATGATCAATAAAGATGATATTCATCCACAGCATGTCTTGTCATGACTTCCAGCGAGTTGTTTTCACGAAACAAAAAGCAAAATGGCTGAAAACATGCCTGAGCATTCCGACCGAGAGCAAAATAGCTGAAAAGACGCTTGAGCCCGCCGATGAGGGTAGCTAAAAGCTAACACCCGAAACAAAAAGCAAAATGGCTGAAAACATGCCTGAGCATTCCGGCCGAGAGCAAAATAGCTGAAAAGACGCTTGAGCCCGCCGATGAGGGTAGCTAAAAGCTAACACCCGAAACAAAAAGCAAAATGGCTAAAAACATGCTTGAGCATTCCGGCCGAGAGCAAAATAGCTGAAAAGACGCTTGAGCCCGCCGATGAGGGTAGCTAAAAGCTAACACCCGAAACAAAAAGCAAAATGGCTGAAAACATGCCTGAGCATCCCGGTCGAGAGCAAAATAGCTGAAAAAATGCTTGAGCCCGCCGATGAGGGTAGCTAAAAGCTAACACCCAAAACAAAAAAGCAAAATGGCTGAAAACATGCCTGAGCATCCCGGCCGAGAGCAAAATAGCTGAAAAAACGCTTGAGCCCGCCGATGAGGGTAGCTAAAAGCTAACACCCGAAACAAAAAAGCAAAATGGCTGAAAACTTGCCTGAGCATCCCAGCCAAGAGCAAAATAGCTGAAAAAACGCTTTAACTTGCCGATGAGGGTAGCTAAAAGCTAACAAAAAGCAAATTGGCTGAGTCGACCGAAATTTAACTTCAAAAGACCCTCCAGCACTTCGTTCCGAAAAGCAAGAGGCTTGGGGGCTACATCCAGATAGGAATACTTTTTCCTCACAAAAGCACAAGCGCCACTCAAGAAAGCACTCGGATGCCGAGTCATAGCACAGACAAAGCACCCGACGAATCACAAGGGAGGAAGAAAAGAAAAGCACTCGACGGATCACAAGGGAGGAAGAAAAGAAAAGTACTCGACAAATCGAGAGGCCTCGTCAGAATAACGCACAGAGTTGTTTTACGGAGCAGAGATGGGAACAGGACAAGGTACTCAGCAAGTCAAATAACTTCAACCGCACCCAGGCAAAGAATACATCAACAAAAATAAAGAATCTTCATTTAAAAAGGAGTGTAATATTACAAGGGGATGCTCAATCGAGTCAGGCGTTGTCATCAGAAAGGGAAATGTCAATATTTAGACTATCTACAACCCTACTGGCTAGATCTTCGACCTCAGGCTCCATCCTTTCAACGGCGTCAAGATATTCTTGGCTTTCAGCTTCTTCTGCTATCTTGGAGAGAGGCGCCTCTGGAGCAAGGACCCGGACCTGGGCCAGCACATTCTTGGTACATACTTGGGCACACCTCTTCGCGAACTCTTGGAAACGAGTCAGAATCCAGGGAATGAACTGCGCCCAAGATTGCCCGTCATCCGCCGAAGTCCGGAGGACATCGGCTACTGAACGAAAAGATTTCCACAAAGCATTCCAATTCTCAGTAGCCGTCGCCAGCTTCCCGGACAAGCTTTCAATAGTTTTTTGGGCCTGCACAAGATCTCTGTCAGCTCCGCGCCTAATCAGCTTAGCAAGGGCGAGTTCTTCCTCAGCATGAGTAATTACCTCCTCAGCTCTATTATGACTAGAACGGACAAGGGCCCTCATTTCATCAATACTCTCCGAGAGCTTCTGCTTCTCAACTCGGAGAGCTAGACAGGACACCCAAGAACAAGTCAGCAGAAAAAGAAGTCAAAATACAAGAAGAAACAGGCAGAACCCGCGGCACCTTTGCTTTCATTCTTCGCAGACTCCACCGTAGCATCTCTCTGTTTCTCCGTCTCCACTACCCGGGTGCGAAGGGCATTCTCCTCCTTTTGGTGCATTTGACGCTCCATCTCCAACTCAGCCCGGAGGAGGTCAAGATTGGCTTTCAGAGCGTCCACCTCCGAAGACAACTTCCTCTCATTTTCAGATGAGAAAAAGAAGCCAGAATGATCACGAGAAAAAGACTAAGCAGAAAGAGGCAAAGAGAAACAAGGCGTAAGGATAGAAGAAAAACAAGCATGCAAAAGAGGAGTGGCAGTAAAACTTACCTGGAGCTTTTCACCAAAAGAAGTCGCGAGGGTCGACAAGCTCCCCCAGGCTGCGGTCAGCTCCGATAACCGATGAGTGGCATCGAACTGTTGCACCATGTCACCGGACAAGGAGGGGCCGCCGGAGGCAAGAGAAGGGGAAAGAGAGGCCGGCTAGGGCGAAGGAGGAACGACCAAAGCAACCTCCAGGGAAGCCGGAGTCAAACCCCTAGAAGAACCCGGCGCGACGGCCATAGTTACCTCCGGAGCGACCAAGTCCGTGACTCCGCCAGGTAGCTCTGAAGCCCCCGCCGCGACTTCATCAACAGAATGTTGTGAGTCTCGAGGCTCGGAACTTGTTGGCACGGCGGGAGGCAGAGAAGAAGTCGATGAAGAAATTAGAGAAGATGAAACACTGAAAAGTGATAAAAGGAAGCACCAATAAGAACCAGAGGAAGGAAGATAAAAGCCAAAAAGATAAAGCTAGAATCTACTCACCCGACTACTTTTTTCTTCGCGAAGCCAAGAGAAAGCCTCGCAGGGGGAACCACGACGGCGAAGACATCCCTGCCACCCGGCGACAGGAGCGGGACAGCCGACAACGGAGCTGCGGAAGAAGCTGGGGCTAGAGCAGTGGAAGAACTCCGCACCGGAGGAGCGGTACAGCTCGGGACAGAGGCAACCAAAGAACTCGACCCCGGAGCTTCAGAAGAAGTCGGCGCGGGAGCCTCGGAAGAACTCACACCCGACCTCCGATTACTTCAAAAAAGTTCAAGACTAAAATTCAAAACAAAGAGGAGAAATTCAATGCAACAAGAATATGAAAAACAACTCACCGCCGCATGATGAGGGGGACTTCATCATCCTCTTCTTCCTCAGCCAATGAAACCAGAGCACCTGCTGAAAAAGAGATGAAAAGTACTCGGTTCAAGAGAGAAACATGAAAATAAAAGAACAAAGAGTATTAAATGTGCTCACCTAAGAGCATGCTAGCAACAACTGGAGTACCTGAAGGAGTACTTGGTTTGCGAGGCTTCTTGGAGATAGGCAAGCCAGATGAAGACCCGTCCATTCGCCCCCTCTTCGGGACACTACGGGGACCGCGAGGGACTAGACGAGGAACATACTCTTCATATACATCAACAAATCTGAAAGAAACCCTAGGAAGGGCTGTAAAAGTTTGAGACTTACTAATTGCAGAAGTACCAGCTAGACGATCCCCAGTCTCCGCCACGGTAGGGAGAACATCAAGGGGGATCGGATCAACAAAGTTCCGCCCAAGCTCCTGCGAAAAAAGACAAAACACCGAGACAAGGAAAAGCTAAGCAAGAACGGATGCAGCAAGAGTACATAAAGAACTCAAATAAAAAGATAGACAACTCACAGCTGGGGGCGGGTTGATGGCCGAGAACTCAGAGATGGCAGGAGGAATGACGCTCACTCCTTTCAGCATCTTCTGAAGGCGCTCGAGTACCTCCTCACCGGTCAGCTCAAGAGCTGGGACCATGCGTGAAGGATCCTCGGCCCCAGAATACTCAAAGCCGAGATGTTCCCGCTCTTTCAAGGGCTGAACCCGGCGACGAAGGAAACTTGAAACAATACCAAAGCCGGTCAAACCCTGCTATTTTAGCATGCTAATCCTATCAAGGAGTGGCTGGATCGCTTGAATCTCAGCAGGTGACTCAAGCTTCTTGTCCCATCGGTCATTCACCACAGGACCGGATCCGGAGTGAACGATAAGAGAAGGGATCAAATTGGCAGCGTAAAACCACTCGGCACGCCAATCTTTGACAGAATCGACCAGGTCATAATCAAAAAACTTAATTTTGAGACCCTGGCGAAACTAAATCCCGCAACCGCCGAGGGCACTGGTTTCCTCACGGCGGGGTTGAGGTTTCAGACGAAAGAAAAAGCGAAAAAGAGATAGAGAAGGAGGGATCCCAAGGAAGGCTTCACAAAGGTGAACAAAAACAGAAAGATGGAGAACGGCATTGGGGGTTAGATGGTTCAGACTAACCCCGAAATAACCAAGAAACTGATGAAGGTAGGCGGAAGCAGGAAGACAAAGTCCAGCGTGGACAAAGGAAACAAAAAGGACAATCTCACCAGGACCCGGAGCCGGAACCCGATGCTCGCCCGGAACTCTCCATTCATCGATGACTTTGCTTTGGATCAAGCCATCACTAACGAGCTCGCGCAGCTGGTCTTCGTTTGTTGTTGGAGCCGGCCAAACCTTCTGAGCTGCCCTCATGGCCACGAACTCCTGGTTTTCAATCAAAGACAGGGATGACTCCTCGTCCACGAAGGTCGCCTGAGACTTGCTTGCGGTTTTCTTCTTTCCCATGAACTGGCGGAAGCAAAAAAGGCACTAAGAAGGATGAAGCTAGAATGATGGTGCTCGGGTGATGGCGACAATGACGACGGCGGATTTCTGAGAACTAGGGTTTAAAGGCAAGAGCTGGGCGACAAGGGAAAGGAAGATAAAAGGTCTTTAAATAGATTTCTCAGTGATACAAACGGCCCATAAGGCCCGTTAAAGCACAGCGTGGGAACACAACGGTCCATTTACCGACGCAGCTAAAACGATGGAGGGCACGAATCCTCACAACGGTAAAAACCAACGGGCAGATTTCAGACTTATCCGTCCAACGTCACGGCAGGATTATCAGATTGATACAAGAACAACCTGTCAAACCAAGAAGAAAGAAAGAAGAAAGAAAGGGCTACCTCACGAGGAACAAAAGAACCCGGTTATGTAAGAAAGAACTCGGTAGTCTCATGAACGACAGGGATCACAACAGAAAAGTCAAAGACAACTCAGAAGACAAGATTCGTTACATTACAAGCGACTTCAAAAATAGAAGATTACAAATCTTACAAGACCCAACGAACTCGGCACCACGAAAAGCAAAGTAGCAAAGAGGAACACGGACACGACTAGGCTCTAGAACGACTACGTGTCCCAAATTGCTACTCGGAAGGACAGACCGCCATCAGTTACACTGTTTTCTTCAAAGGACGGACGCAGTGCATCCAAGGCGGAAATCGATAGCACGGCAGGGCAACATGGAGCATAGAAGGCCGGCAGGCATCTGTCTACCCAAGACCGATGTGATGCTGGATATGGTGTTGATCTGCACCGGACGGTCTCAAGACAGGCGACGAGGATCAACCCAGAACTGCCGGATGAAGGAACGAAGCCCACATCACAAGACTTCCTCCAACTACCACCACGTACATCCTGGCACAATGCTGTCGCGGGATTAGCCTACCTCTAATCCCTATCACAAGACTTCCTCCAGCTACGACAAGACACACAGCAACTACAAAATATGCCCGGGGGCTGCTCTACTTCACAAACGACCATGTTCACAACCGCGAAGGTTTCAACAGAATGTCCAATGGATGAAAACAAGCACTCCGGGATAGTATTTATAGACCAAAGGATCGGCGCACATGGACCAGGAGTACCAATGAAATAAGCCTAACAAAGGACACAGTGAAAAGACAGGACTCAATAATGGATGACTCAGGCGAGAAGAAACAGTACTCGAAGACGGGCATATTCGGAAGAATATACCAGCACAGTACAACCCGTGAACAAAAGGCATTTACACTCAACCACCACCATACAACTACATCTGACAACAGCAGACTATCAAAGAATACGCCAAGACCTCGCATCCGAGTTCTTCCTGAACAAAACAACACGGATATACGCTCGGGGGCTCGGCCAGCATCATAGCTTAATCAACACTAAGCTAGGGAGCTCGGCCTTCATTTCAACTACTCCCGGAGGCTCGGAACCAAAGACAAAGGACCAAGAATACAAGAAACTCAAGACTACAACAACGACGACACATCAAGACTCTTCATCCGACTTCTTTTCTAAAAGAGAAGAACTCGGAGAAAGCGGGATACATAGCCACAGAATTTTTTGAAGACAAGAATCTGGACCCTCCAACTTTTGCAAGCAAAAGCAAGAGGCTCGGGGGCTACACTCAGTGAGTGCAATTTTTAAGAACCTGGACATAAGCTCGGAGGCTGCATGCCGCAAAACTACTCGGATGATGAAATAATCCAAGTCTCGGGGACTACTTCAGAACACAAATTTTCAAACAACATAAAGGATCAAGACCCTCCAACTTTTTGTTCTAAATAGCAAGAGGCTCGGGGGCTACACTCAGTGAGTGCACTTTTTCTTCGAAAAAGCGCACGTCACCAAAAGACTTCCTCAACGCAGACCACTTCAAGACATTACGACAAAAAAGAACCCGGAACGAACCATATTCGAGTTCTTTTTTATAAAACTTCAACGAACAATCAGAGCAACTTCAAGACAAGATCCTCCAGCTCCTTGTTCCAAATAGCAAGAGGCTCGGGGGCTACAACCAGATGGATGTACTTTTTCTTCAAAAAGCACTCATCACTCGAAGATCCCAAGAAGCGCTACAAGGTTTCACTCCAGAAAGCACTCGGATGACATTTTGTTCCTACTCAACAAGACTTGAAGGAGCAAAGCGAGACTTTCAGAGCTCAACCATGAAGTGCTCGGGGGCTTGTCGATGCGGGGCCCACAGGATACCCTGCAAGGGAGAGAGAAGATCTAGTCCAACTAGGATTCTTCCCATGTAATCTTAGTAGTAGGACTATTAAGTAATCCTACTAGGAAATCTCACTGTAAACCGACTAGGACTCTGGCCTCCTGACTATATAAAGGAGGGCAGGGCTCCTGAGATAGAGAGACAACAATTGTACAACACAACACTTGACAATCAATCCAACGCAAAGGCTAAGGCCGACTGGACGTAAGGTTATTACTCGATCTACGATCGAGGGCCTGAACCAGGATAAATCGACTGTCTCTTGCGTTAACCATCGAGTTCGGCATACGCCGAAGCCCAAACATACTGCCCCGGGTACCCCCGTGGCAGGCTATCGGTGGTGAAACATCGACAGATGCATATGCAATGAGTTAGAGCATCTAGTGGTACTTTGATAACCGCATTTCAATACGAGTTTCACCCCTCTTAATAGAACGGCTATCTAACCTAAATGTGATCACACTCGCTAAGTGTCTTGATCACCGAAATAAAATGGCTCCTACTATTTATATCTTTACCTTGAGCCTTTTGTTTTTCTCTTTCTTCTTTTCCAAGTTCAAGCATTTGATCATCACCATGCCATCACCATCGTCATGATCTTCGCCATTGCTTCATCACTTGGAGTAGTGCTACCTATCTCATAAATACTTTGATAAACTAGGTTAGCACTTAGGGTTTCATCAATTAACCAAAACCAAACTAGAGCTTTCAATCTCCCCCTTTTTGGTAATTGATGACAACCCTTACACAAAGATACAAAATGAGATTTAATTGAATTCATGTTACTTGCCCAAGCATATTTACCATGTGTAAAAGAATATGGACAAGTTTCATGAACTCCAAATGGTAGCAATTGCTCTCCCTACATATGTGCTAAGAGTTTGGATTGTAGCTTGCACATATGCTTAGATAGGAAATATTGGAGACAATTTCTACCGTATGATGCTAAGGTATAAGAGATGGACCTTTGAAGCGTGATACCAATCGGAGTGTACCATCCTTAGCACCATTAGTAACTATACATACATAAAAACTAGAATACCCCATGAGATCAACATTACAAGCAAGGGTCTAGTTTCCATAAAATGAACATAAGTCTAGTTACTTTAGCCTATGCATGCTAGTTTTTCACTTCACCATTCAAGCATATAACTAGCATACACCACACAAGCATGGATATTGAAATTTAGAACTTGTGCCATGCAAGCAAATATATAAAATGCGCATTTAAATACAACATACAAGTTTATGAGCTTACTCCCCCTACTTGTGTGCATTTTTTATTTTCCCCCTTACAATGTCATTTCATTTGTTTGCTTCTCTAATCTTACTATCTTTGTGAATTTCTCTCCCCCTTTGTCAACAATTAGCCCAAAAAGGTGAGCTCAAATTATAGATAGGTTGGGGTGAAACCATGTGAAATGAGGATTATTTTCCCAATTTGGTTCAATCTAGATTACTTGCAAAAGATATTTAACTCGGTTTGATCCAAGGACAAGCTTCTTCACACCTCCAAATAAGGATTATCTTGTACCATGTTGCGTTAAACACTTGTAGCTTATTTTCTAGATCAAACACTAGGTTTACAAGCCCACAAACATGTCACATGCTACCACTAGTTCATTTCAAGCATACAAGCAATAGTGGTACCATACAAGCATCAAATTCATTTGATTTTCATGAATGAGCCTATTCAAATGTGAAATATGTCTAGATGCACTAAACATGTCCTTAGCAAGGATGTATGCCATGCCAATCAAGTTTTACCTTGGATTGCTCGAAGGAGAGGCATGTCATATAAGTGGGGGGGTGCATCAACACATATTAGAGAAGTCAAGTATGTTCAATTTATTTCTTAGCTTGCAAAACCTCTTTTCATCAAGTGGCTTGGTGAAGATATCGGCAAGTTGATCTTCGGTGCCCACACTCTCAATGCAAATGTCCCCTTTTTGTTGATGATCTCTTATGAAATGATGGCGGACATCAATATGCTTTGTTCTTGAATGTTGAACCGGGTTGTTGGTGAGCTTTACGGCACTTTCATTGTCACATAGCAATGGCACTTGCTTGAATTTGATTCTAAAGTCACTCAAAGTAGCCGTCATCCAAAGTAATTGAGCACAACAACTACCGACCGAAATGTACTCTGCTTCGACGGTTGAAAGTGCTACACTATTTTGCTTCTTTGATGACCAAGACATAAGTGATCTTCTCAATAGTTGACATATGCCCGATGTGCTCTTTCTCTCAACTTTGCATCCCGCATAATCGGAGTCCGAATATCCAATCAACTCAAATCTTTCTCCTTTGGGATACCACAATCCAACATTTTGTGTATGCTTCAAGTACCTTAATATTCTCTTTGTTGCCTTCAAATGACTTTCTCTTGGTGAGGCTTGAAATCTAGCACACATATATACACTAAACATCACATCCGGCCTTGATGCGGTCACATAGAGTAGGCTTCCAATCATAGACCGATACATCTTTTGATCCACCATGTTGCCACTAGCATCACTATCCAAGCTTCCACTTATTCCCATTGGTGTACTAATAGCTTTAGCATCATCCATTCCAAACTTCTTTAGCATGTTCTTGATATACTTGCCTTGACTCACAAATGTGCCATTCTTCATTTACTTGATTTGAAGACCAAGGAAGTAGCTAAGCTCTCCAATCATGGACATCTCAAACTCACTTGCCATCATGTTGCCAAACTCCTCACAAAAATCTTGATTTGTTGACCCAAAAATGATATCATCAACATAGATTTGCATTACAAACAAGTCATTTCCAAGCTTCTTGGTGAAGAGAGTGGTGTCAACCTTTCCCATCTTGAATCCCTTAGAGATTAGGAAATCTCTCAATCTCTCATACCATGCTCTAGGTGCTTGTTTTAATCCATACAAAGCCTTCTTCAACTTGTAAACATGGTTGGATTTCTTCTCATCTTCAAAACTAGGAGGTTGCTCAACATACACAAGCTCATTGATGTACCCATTGAGAAATACACTCTTCACATCCATTTGGTACAACTTGATGTTGTGAGCACAAGCATAGGCTAACAAGATCCTAATTGCTTCCAATCTTGCAACCAGGGCATATGTTTCTCCAAAATCAAGACCTTCAACTTGAGTGTAACCTTGAGCCACTAATCTTGCTTTGTTCCTTATTACTATCCCATCTTGATCTTGCTTGTTCTGAAAGACCCACTTGGTTCCAATCACATTATGATCCTTAGGCCTCTCAACTAACTCCCATACTTGGTTTCTTGTAAAGTTATTTAGCTCTTCATGCATAGCATTGACCCAATCAACATCCTTCAAAGCTTCATCTATCTTCTTAAGTTCAATGGATGACACAAATAAGAAATGCTCATAAAATGAAGCCAATCTTGATCTAGTTTGCACACCTCTTGAAATATCACCAATGATAGTGTCCAAGGGATGATCTTTTGCGACATTGGTTGGTTAAAGCACTTGCACTTGATTGCTTGCATTTAATAGATCACTTGGTTGAGATGATGAACTAGCCACTTGTTGTTGATCTTGCACTTTGTCATCACTAGTTCTTGCTTGAATTTGATTATGAGAACCACTAGCTTGTTCTTGTTAATATTGCAATATTGCTCTACATGCCCAACTTGCTTGCATCTATTGCAAAACCGACCATTGTCCTTCACAAAGTTAACTTTAGGAGTGACAAAGGTGGCCTTGCCTTTCTTGGGGGTATAGCCTAATCTCTTTTTGTTGAGAGAAAACCTTTGGCTACCCAAGCACTTTAGCAAGCGGGCATCTCCACCATAGGCATTGCCTAAGGCACGAGTGAGCTCATTCACCTCCTTCTTGAGGGTCTCATTTTCCACCATTAATGAGGCATCACAAGTGAGACCATCACTCAATGGTGAAGTAGAAGTTGTAGTGCTACAAGAAGTGTTAGTGGGAGCAACTATAATGGGCTTATAAAAAGATTCATCAATAAGATCACATGTTAGTCTCACATCACATGATACAATCACTTACTCCTTATTGGCTTCCTCTTTGACTTGCTCGATGAGAGAGAAGTGAGATTTCCCAAGCTTAGAGTGAGCTTTGCCAAGCTGCTCATGGGCTTCCATTAGCCTCTCATGAGTGGCATTGAGCTCATCAAGGGATTGCTCAAGAAATTTGACTTCCTTGTTCAATTCCTTGCACTCCTTTCTCTTCATCTCAAAGCAAGTATGCACTTGCTCACATATGTCCATGAGCTCCTCCTTGGAGTACTCCTCATCATCATCATCACTCCTACAAGCATCACTTTCACATTCATCATCATCACTCACATCATATTTTACCTTGGTAGGTTTTGCCATGAGGCATGTCGAAGGAGTGTCGAAGATGGAGGACTTGTTGTTGATGGCGATGCTTGCTAGTGCTTTCTTGATAAATTTCTTACCATCATCACTAGAGTCATCACTATCCCAAGTGACCACATAGCCTCCACCCTTCTTCTTCTTTTGGAAGGTCATTCTCTTCTCCTTCTTCTCCTTCTTTTCTTTCTTATCCTTCTTGTGCTTCTTCTTCTCATCCTCATCATTGTCACTATTATAGGGACAATTTGCTACAACATGATCGAGACTCTTACAATTATAGCATCTTCTCACATATTCTTTGCTTTTAGTGTGATCTCTTCTCTTTCTTGCACCATAGCCCTTCTTCTTCATGAATTTTCCCATCTTGCGTACAAAGAGGGCCATAGCTTCATCATCAATATTACTAAGATCATCATCATCACTTGATTCTTTCTTGGACTTGCCCTTGTTCTTGGATGATGATGAGCTAGCCTTGAATGCTATACTCTTCTTCTTCTTTTCTTCTTCTTCCTTCTTGTCATCCTTGTCACCCCCTCCCTTTCCACACGGTATGTCTCTTGGGTCATGACATCACCTAGTACTTGGTTAGGGGTAATCTCCTTCAATCCTCCTCTTATGATAAGCAATCTCAACATCTCAAATCTTGAAGGTAAGCACATCAAGAACCGATGAGAGACATCATCATCCTTGATCTTCTCTCCCAAGGCCTTCAAGTCATTTACAATCACTTGCAATCGATGGAACATTTTCGGAATGCTCTCATCTTCCTTCATCTTGAAGCTTGTAAACTTATCCTTGAGAATGTACAACTTAGCACTCTTCACCATCGGTATGCCCTCATATGTTTCCTACAATCTCCTCCACACCTCATTTGCTCTTTCACAATCCTTGATTTGCTCAAACACCTTGGAATCAATGACATTGTATATGGTGTTGAGAGCCATTGTATTGCATTGCTTGTTAGTCTTGTCTTGGTTGGTGGGGTCATCGGGATCAATGATAGCATAGTCATTCTCGGTCACCTCCCATACTTGATCATTGATTGAACCAAGATACATTCTCATCTTTCTCTTCCAATAATCATAGCATGTGCCATCAAAGAACGGTGGTTTGCCCCCCACATGGTTGAACACAACTTGAGCCATAATTTGACCCTGAGGTTGTTAAGCCTTCAATCAAATGGTGACCACGGCTCTGATACCACTTGAAAGGTCCTAATATGGCTAGAGGGGGGTGAATAGCCTATTTAAAAAATCTACAAATCAACTAGAGCAATTTGATTAGTATGACAAATAGCGAAATGCAAACTTGCTCTAGCTCTACAAGGGTTGCAAGCCACCTATTCAACAGCTCTAGTTGCAATGATTACTAGGCACACAACTTGCAAAGTTACTACTCACTAAGAGCTCTTAATCTTGCTACTCTAAAGAGCTCCACTAGATAAACTTAAAATAACAAAGCAAGCTCTCAATTCTAATTACACTAAAGATCTTGCCACAACTAGTTTACAAGAATATAAATAAGTGAGTAGGGTGATTATACCGCCGTGTAGAGGAGTGAACCAATCACAAGATGAATACTAAATCAATCACTAGGAGAATACCAAAGGGCAAGAGACAACTAATTTTTCTCCCGAGGTTCACATGCTTGTCGGCACGCTAGTCCCTGTTGTGTCAACCAATACTTGGTGGTTCGGCGGCTAAGAGGTGTTGCATGAACCTCGTCCATACAATTTGGACACCGCAAGAACCTACCCACAAGTGAGGTAACTCAATGACACGAGCAATCCAGTAGAGTTACCTTTCGGCTCTCCACCGAGGAAGGCACAAAACCCCTCACAATCACCATGATCAAAGCCAGAGACAATCACCAACCTCCGCTCAACGATCCTCGCCGCTCCAAGCCATCTAGGTGGTGGCAACCACCAAGAGTAATAAGTGAATCCCGCAGCGAAACATGAATGGCAAGTGCCACTAGATGCAATTACTCAAGCAATGCACTTGGATTCTCTCCCAATCTCACAATGATGATGGATCAATGATGGAGATGAGTGGAAGGGCTTTGGCTAAGCTCACAAGGTTGCTATGTCAATGCAAAATGGCCAAGAGAGTGAGCTTGAGCCGGCCATGGGGCTTAAATAGAAGCCCCCATGAAATAGAGTCATTGTACCCCTTTACTGGGCACAACTCGGGGTGACCGAACGCTCTGGTCAGTTCAATCGGATGCAGGACCCCAGCGTTCGGTCGCCCGATGCTTGCCACATGTCATCGGCTTCAAACGTCGATCGCCCAATTTCAACGGTCAAGTGATGACCGGACGTGTCAGTTAGAAAGTGACCGAACATAGGACCCCAGTGTCCGGTCGTTTCCAGTAAGATTCCAAACGTGAAATTTCACGACCGGACGTATCCGGTCATGCTCGACCGGACTTACCCAGCGTCCGGTCACTCAACATTTCCTCTGTGCGCCTCACGTCAGCATACGTCAGCACTGACCGGACGCACCCTGCCAGCGTCTGGTCAGTTTACACGCCAGCGTCTGGTCATAAGACCAAGACCGTGTGCTTACTGCTGTCACTGATCGGACTCTAAACCTAGCGTCCGGTCACTGCACCACCAGCGTCCGGTCACTCTGTGAACCCCTGTCTTTTCGTTATAGGGCGTCGGTGGCACCGTCGGACTATCCGCACTCTACGAGCGGACACTCCGCCGGTAAAGTTTCTAACCCTTGCTCAAATGTGCCAACCACCAAGTGTATCACCTTGTGCACATGTGTTAGCATATTTTCACAAATACTTTCAAAGGTGTTAGCACTCCACTAGATCCTAGATGCATATGCAATGAGTTAGAGCATCTAGTGGCACTTTGATAACCGCATTTCAATACGAGTTTCACCCCTCTTAATAGAACGGCTATCTAACCTAAATGTGATCACACTCGCTAAGTGTCTTAATCACCGAAACAAAATGGCTCCTACTATTTATACCTTTGCCTTGAGCCTTTTGTTTTTCTCTTTCTTCTTTTCTAAGTTCAAGCATTTGATCATCACCATGCCACCACCATCGTCATGATCTTTGCCATTGCTTCATCACTTGGAGTAGTGCTACCTATCTCATAAATACTTTGATAAACTAGGTTAGCACTTAGGGTTTCATCAATTAACCAAAACCAAACTAGAGCTTTCACCGTGGCTTGGCCACCTTTAGCTATGACGCCTGCTGTTGGTCGATGGCCTTGGCACTCGCCCCTCGGCCGCTGCTACCGCCCTGCTGCACGGTTGCTCCACCCGCTTCCCTCCTTGTCTTGAGCTACGTCACTGCTCATGGTGCTATCCTATGCCCTCCGACTCACCCGGTCGCTATAGCATTTGTTCCTAGCCGCACAACCCACCTACCAAGCCCGAGCTCGACATCGTATGTAGTCTACTAGACTACTACATTGCGACGCCATGCAACTATGTGCCCATGGCCGCACACGGGCACACCTTCAATGGCTCAGTCCAACCACTAACCGACATGCCACCTACCCCTTGCTCGTGTGGTCATATCCCCATGCTGTCGTGCCTCGTCGGGTCATGGCCAGGCCACCTCTGCCAGGGCTGCTTCCCACGACGTGGCGGTGGTAGTGCACCACTCTCACTTCCCCTTTCTTAATCGCCAACCCAAGGCTTCCTAGTCCAATTCCTCATGTCAGCGAGTAGCAGAGGAAATTAGATAGGTGCCCCATTCACACCAAGTCTAGTCATTGTCTATCATGGTCGAATTTGGTTTCTCCCCACCACCGGTCATGTGCGCCATCGAACCGATAGGTTGGGAGGTAAGGCATATAGGAGTGGTACCAGTTCAATTGCTCATAACCCTGAGCTCACCTTGACTCCCTCTATCCGGTGCTCTTGCTATATTGGTTAGGATGCTTATGGGGGGTATGACCCCGGATACCCACAACAAACTATATGGGCTGCGCTCCCAGGGGCGGTCTAGCCCACAAGACAAAGACCTATGGTGCACGACACTGCTCGGCGTGCACCGCAAGACATCGAGGGTGATATCCTGAAGATACTATGAGATCTGTTAGGATACGTTCGATCCCATGATTCATGTAATCTGTTATTACTTTTTGGTTATCTCTTAGATCTAATTGACTTGTAACCCTGCCCCCTAGACTATATAAGGCGGACAGGGACCCCTCAAAACACACATAACATCATATCGTAGCCAATACAATCCAACAGACCATAGGAGTAGGGTATTACGTTGCGCTGACGGCCCAAACTTGTCTAACTCTTGTGTCTCTGTTGCCTTCTTGTTCTCAATTATACGCATCTCTACCGATCAATCTACCTTCATAGGATACCCCTCGGAGGACTATCGGCGATATTCTATCGATAGTTGGCGTGCCAGGTAGGGGTGTGCGTGTTGTTTCCATGTCGAACAAGATGGTATATTTTGTAGGCTCTTTGTTCCTCCCACAGCCTGACCAGATCTTCATGGTCGGATCGATCTCCTGGGTCATCAATGCTGACGGAGACGGAGAGCTCATTGAGCTAGTGCAGATTGATTCTACGCCAACCACCCCAACACCTACGATTGCAGATCCGATCTCAGAACCGCCTCCGAGGTCATCTTCATCAACAATTCGCCGCCCGCTCTCCTGCTACCCAAGGAAGCAGATCAACAATGACGATCTGATCGTATCCATCGATTAGGTTGGCCAGAAGCTCACCGACTGTCTCTCCATCGTGGAATCGACTCTGACCAATCTGGTTCAGCGTCGACCACCCTCCGATTCTGATCTATCGGAGGTTGATCAGGAAACTCCAGGGGTTATGGCCCTACCCTTTGGGCTCACCAGCATCGCTGCCTCCTACAAAGATGCCCTAAGGGGCAAATTCGCTGACCAGGTGGGAAACATCTATCCTCTCACCAATGTTTTCCTAAACGGTAAACGGTCTTTACACGGTCGCCCTTCGTTTAGCGTTTAGGTTGTTTACACGGTGTTTAAACGAAGTTAAATGGTCTAAATGGTTTTGTACTTTAAAAAAATACATATAATTATATATGTGCATGTAAAAAATCAAGTATTCTAGCATTTATACATATTTATCCGAGTAAAAATCAATTATTTTGGTATATATATATTTATGCATGTGAAAAGAACCAAATATAGATATTTATGCATGTAACATATCAAGTGTACACATTTATAAATATAATAAACTTAAGCATACAAATTTATCCATACAAAACTGAACTAGATTTACCTTGTGTTCGCCTAAACAACCGTTTAAACAGATGTTTAGCCCATTTAATACAATTTATCTCCGTTCCATTTAGACCATTTTTTGACTATTTAAACGGTCAACCGTTTAATTTGCGTTTACCCCCTAAACAAAATAGTTTACCACCGTTTACCATTTAGTGGCCGTTTACGTAGCCATGTAGTTGTCGGTGAAGACCTTCTTCAGTTGTTCCCAAAATCCGATGGCCATTTACCACCGTTTACTGTTTAGTGGGCGTTGACGGCGAGCACCCGGCGGGCGATGAGCTTCTGATCTCGTCTGCTCTCGGCGGCAGCGAGGCCCCCGAAGATAGTGACGACCACTTTGTCATGATCCTGGAAGGCGTTGTTGTTGTCCCTAGATGGTCGGCGGCCTCTGGCCCCGTCATCATTGTCGTCGTCCGGCTTTCTTGCCTAGAACTCCTTAGCCAAGCCGAGGCAGTCCTTCATTTTGTGCTTGCTGTTCTTATGGAGGGGGCACAGGCCTTTGAGGATCTTCTTGTACTGCTCGTCATAGTTGCGCTTGGCGCGAGATTCGTCAACGGTGGCGATGATGTGGTCTGGTCGTTGGCGGCGATATTGACCAGATCTGTACCCTTCCAGCCGATCACAGGCGCTATCCTGACGGTGGCCACCGTCGTCGTAGCGGCGGTCACTGTGGCATCGGTCGTCAAGGCACTCGTCGCTGCGATGAGTTCGGTGGTGAGTGCTCGCATCCTCGTTGAAGCGTACTTTGGCCTCTTCAACATCGACGTACTGGTCGACAGTCGTGATCATCTCGTTAATCCCCTTTGGCGGCTTGCGATTGAATTCGAAGCAGAGGTCATGGTGATGGAGTCCTCGAACGAAGGTGGTGATGACTTCAGCTTCCATGATGTTGGGAATAGAATTCCTTATCTCAAAAAAGTGTCTGATGTAGCTATGGAGGAGCTCAGACGGTTTCTGATAGATGCGGTTCAGATCGTGCTTGGTGCCCGGCTGAGTACACGTAGCCATATAGTTGTCGATGAAGACCTTCTTTAGCTGTTCCCAAGATCTGATGGAATCTGGGGCGAGGCTCATGAGCCAGTTCATTGCGGTTGGCGTGAGCATGATGGGAAGATAGTTCGCCATGACACTGGTATCTCCTCTGGCGGCGCGCATAGCAGTGGCATAAGCTTGTAGCCACTACGTGGGGTTCATCTGTCCATCGTAGGGATCGACCCTAGTGATTTTGAAACCAAAGGGCCACTGGAGTGTTCGGAGTGCCCTTGTGAATGCTTGGGGCCCTTCGGGATCGTCACCATCATGATCTACAGTATTGTCGGTGCTAAGTGGCTGGAGAGCAGCATCCGAATTGCTAAATTCTTGCTCGTACTCTTGACGCTGGCGTACTTCTTTTTCATGGTGAGAGAAATGGTGCCCATCGATATGACATCGCGTGTCTCGGAGATTGTTGATGTGCGCACGAACATCTTGGTCGACTTCTTGGTCGTGTTGGTGAGGGTAGTCGATACGGTTCCCCCCGAGCTCCCCCTAGAGGGGTTGTCCGTCATCACGGTGCTGGTTGGCAAAACGGATTCTGTTAGGGCGGTGATTAGATCTTGCCATGGTGAATTGGTGAATCGAGCTTGTCGAGTAGGAAGGTCTCTGATCCTGGCGGATCTCGTTGACCTGGCAGTGCGCCGCTTTGAACATTGCAGTGACCTTGGTGACTTTTGGCGTTTGTTCAAGCCGGGTGAGCTCATTGGCGGCCACGGCCAAGTTGGCGCTTGGGGTCTTGTAGACGTCGTGGCCGTCAACACGGACAAATTCGTTGTCGAGGTTGCATTGGAGTGGGCGTGGCCTCCCTTGCAAGTCGAGTTGTTCGTTGCGAGTAGCCTCGGCAAGCGCAATGGCGGCCTCATTTGCTCGGCGCTGCGCACGGTTGGCGTTCCTGTTGACATGAGTGGCGTTGTCCTCGTCAGTTTCTCCATTCTGTGGATGGCTGTCGACGCTGACGTTAAAGATCCTACCTCCTCGAAACGGTGGGAAAGAAGACTGGATGGCTGCGGTTTTGGCCACAGTCTCCGTGGAGCCCTGGGACTTGGAGATTGGATTCTCCTCTAGGATGGTGTGGATGGATGCTTTGGGGCATTGGCTAATGTGCTGCATGTTTACAGTCGGCGAGAGCTGGTCGGCGAGATGGATGTATAAAATAGACTAAGTAATGTAAACCTGTTCTCATTATTGGATCCTACGAAAAAATGTGGATTATTCGGGCTCTCCCTTAGGGTGTGCTCGATGGAATCCGCCTGATGTAGCTCGCTCTCAGGGTGCTTAGTGTCTAGTGGTAGACAAGCGCCTCCGTAAGTGCGTTATTTTGGGCGGTTCTGCCATATAAGGCATGTAGGAGTGGTAGCAGTTCAATTGCTCTTAACCCTGAGCTCGCCTTGACTCCATCCATTCGGTGCTCGCGCTATCTTGGCCAGGATGCTCGACGATGGTGTGATGACGCATCGGTGCCACGCTCGGAGCGCCGCCGCGCGGTTCGGGCGCGCGTGGCTAGATCACCTTGGCACTCCCCTGTTTCAACCGTCAACGTAGCATGATCCTCAGTGAGATCCTGATGCTTTCTCGTCGTCTCTACCCCTCCGTTAGCGCTCTAGGTCATCGGAATGGCCGCGCCGCCACCGTGGATAACCGCTCACTGTTGCAGCTCGTGTTAGTACATCCCCGAGTCCCGAACCACCACCCAGCCGTGCGCGTTTAGCTGTAGATGGTGGTCGACCCATTACTCCTGTCTTAGCGAGCCTAGGTTGCTCGGCGTAGCTGCCTTATGCCGTCGGCCACCGCGTTGGTGAGCACGGGGAATCTAGGGACCTGGCCGTGATGAGGACGAAAACAACTGAAGGCTTGGTTGCAAAGCCACTGTCGATAGGAACAGTACACATGGCAGTTGTACTATTACCTCGAAGCTCGAAGGCTCCTTTGCAAAACCATCGTCCCGCGCGGGCTCCTCGACCTTGGGCCGCGTTGGGCCGTTACGACATGCGCGTGGCCATGGCCGCACTAGGCTACTGGGCCGAATCGATGGCCACCGGCCCTTTTCTTTTTCTAAAGCGTTTCCTAATTTAGGTTTTAAGGTAAACTTATAAATTCAGTACAAAATTGTGTAGTTAATCAAAAATTGTGAAACCAATTTTGTTCTGTTTCTAAAATCATGATCTATCTGCTAGTATATTTTGTTCACATAGTTTTATAATATTTTCAGGAGTTATCTAATTAAATTAAGATGCTTAATATTGTAAGATATAAACTTGTAGGAATTTTTGTGATAAATTGGTAATAGTGTTGGCTCTAAAACTTTCACAGTAAATTCCTAACATTATTAGGTGCTCACTGTAATTTTTGTAGCTCCATAATAATTAGTTTGCTAACGTAGCTAAATAAGCCCTAGTTCGAAAATATATATTTAATCAATAAAATGCTGAAACGCCTTGGAATTTTAAAACTAGAATATTTTGCCGGAGACAAAGCCTTAACGATGTGGATACGTAGCCTAGTACGTTAGTTGTTAGCTTGAGAGGCGTATTTTTAAGAGTTGTGGTTACCGTTGATTAATTGCGTCTCTACGTTGCATCCACGTACATCATAATAGGAACAATGATAGATCATGGAGTCGATCGGAGTAGCGGAAAAGATGGTGCCTTGATGATCATGTCGTCATGATAAAATGCTAACTTTTGGTTATATCTTATCCATTGAAATGCTAACTTTTAGTACATTAGAGTTGATTTTTGGCTGTGGACCTTATATTTGGTTTTAAGGGAAGTAAAGACCTTACTAGACACGCTCTTAGAACGAGCTCATGAATAACCATTAGAGATGACCTTATATGGAGGACTACATATTTTTTTTTCGAGAAGTCATTCCTTTCTAGTATTCTTACTATAATTTTTTTTGCTAGCAATCTAATAATAATTATTAAACATTACAAATATTAGTATATTTTTATATATTTGATTAATTTTTTAAAATAACTTATCAAAAAACGAAATGTGCAGTTATTTTGGAAGAAACTAATAAAGTTGCAAACCGGCACTAGCTGCGTCGTGCGTCGCAGCAGCCTCTATGAACAGCAAATTTACCTGTCTCAGGCTCTCGGCGTGCCTTCGTTGCTCTTTGCCTTCTCGGTGCATATGCAACACTGCGAGGAACGATCAGAGCTCATGCATTTATGATTCATGGACGAATGCTGCTGCTTTTCTCTGTAGTGCGTTGTGCGTACAGCGGAACAGCAGGATTGAAAGCAACCACTCCAAAATCCAAATTAACAACCAGATTACTGGAGATTGGCACAAAAAACTCACCGCAATTCCACAAAAAGCTTCTTGAAACATCATCAGCAGAACAAGCTTAATTACCTTCGATCCTTCACCCCGATTCCCCAAGAACATCATAATTTACTGATCACAACTCTTTTGTATCAAAACAACGAACAATATCTCATAAGAAACTGCAGCTAATCTGAGGATATCCAAACCCAACCTAACACCCTGTTCGTGGGCGTCAGGTACTCCGTACTCAGGTGAATTCGCGTGGGCACGGCGGGAACTCAGAAAACCAGAGCACTGGCGAGCGAGGGCACGGGCACGGCAGCAAATGCGAGGTGGCCACCAATTCCGGTGTGTGTGGCGAGAAGATCCAAATACTCCCTCCGTTGTTAAAAGAATACAATTATAGAATAATATCATATTTAGTATATCAATTTTAATCAATTATAAACAAAAAAATACATAAAAATATATATTTGTAATATTAAATAAATATATTATTAAAATAATTATGAAATATATTTTTGTAATAAATTGATTTGAAGCCATAAATATGAATACTGGTTACTGTAAACTTAGTTAAACGTGAAGTACTTTAATTAGCACGTAAATCATAGTTATATTCTTTTTGACAAAGGTAGCACTTTCAAAAAAAAAATGCAGTGCTCATGTCACGTAAAAGATGAGAGAGATATCAGACACAAAACAACTCTGCCCCGGCGGACGGGACTTGCCACACTTCGCGGCGCGGCCGTGGTACTGGTAACGCCAGAGGTGGACGCGTACCAGACACCACCGCTCTGCTCTTACCAATGGCGAAGTTTCCGGCACTGCCGCCATCGCCGTCGTGCTAGCCCCGGTCAAGCACCATGCGAACAAGAGATTGTGAGTATGTTTGCTGGTCCTTTTTCAGAAATCCGTTGCTCCCACGTTGAAACTTTACAATTAGGAAATCAACAAGGTAGAAACATGGAGGCTCAAATTTCCTCATTTTCTCTAACAAGACAAGATGTTCCGGATAGATCCTCTGGTCCAGTTGATGCACTTGCTGGAAGAACAGACTCTAGTTCTGGTCATTATGGACAACACACAAAGCACACAACTAGGGACGAAGCCAGAAAAAAAATTAGGAGAGGCTGAACAAAAGAATAGAGTTTTTTTTATCTTCTCTTAATCTTAACCCCTCCTACCTAATACATATATGCATAAAATTTTAAGGGAAGGCTTAGGGGGCTCCACGTGCCCAGGATCGGTAGGGGGGCTAGAGCCTCCCCCCAGCCCCACCGCTGGCTCCGTCGCTGCACAGAACTCTAATACTCTATTGGATATTTGGATTCACTTTTTGCATCCAAGATGGCAAGGAACTCAATCATACACATGTAAACTTGGTGATCATGTATGTACTGGTCATGCGATGCCTCATGTTTTGGCAGTAAATTAGATCATTTTTTCCCATGTTAGGACTTGGGCATGTTTTTCTTATGTTGGGACTTGGGAGAATACTTGGTGGCTTTGCACTAATGAATGGGGGCAGGAGGCAGCCAATATGATTTTTTTTGTTACAGCATACATCAAAAAATTTCTTTTTGGTGCCTTGAACATATTGTTGTAGCTCTAGTCAACCCGAATATTGTGAGTGTTTGAATTGATTGAAATTCTTGGTTGCGTTGTCTTCAGTGATGGTCAGGGCCAGATCCATTTGTTGATATGAAATGACATATTCCACATGGTGATAACTTAAGGGTTTATGTACAATCCTATTTTGATAATTGAAGGGCTCATTGTGCAACATTCAACATTTCTTTTCATGTTGGTTATTCAGCTCTGCGATGAAGCTATCCAGCAAAGGCGGAGATGATCATGCAAAAACATTATAAGATAAGCAAGGAAAAAATGATTGCAAAGAATGTGTGCGCTGCACACAATCCGAGGGGCGAGGGCCAAGGCACAAGCTCGCGACAAGAATGGATAGTGGTGTTCTACCTACTAGCTATTATTCTTGAGATGGTTTGCTTTTAATTGTTCTTTTGCACCCTAAAAACATTTCCAGGCCAGAAACTGAATCATTTCTATGAGCACCTTAAAAAATCCCATTAACTTTGCCACCTGCATACATTCCAGTTAGATGCTAACCTTTGCAATTCTTCATGTACTCAACCAACCAAGCCTGATACTCTCCTAGATGCTCTTGACTCCCTAGCCACAGTTCGGCATGACAGTCTTTCTACTGCCCCGCCTAGTCCAATGATTTATTATTGTAGTTTTAGGACCATAATGAATTAGCACGGGCGCATGTTCGGTCGAATACTCAAATGCCACTCCACCTGAACACAACAGATATTTCTGAGAAAATTGATCAATCACCATGAAGTTTCATGACATATAGATATGTCACATTGTCACGTAAGGCCATAATACCCTATCTCAAGTATGACAAGCTGGCACAATGTGGTTCGATGATCACCGGCATGGAAAGAGTGACAGATCCTCGAATCTGGCATAGGATGTTACCCTGGTCCTCCATCTTAGAAAATACCATTTTTTTGAATCCCTAAAGTTAGGCTCATGACTAGTTGCCCGGACTAAGTAAATTCCATTTCAAATCCTAAACTTGGCTCTGGGTGTCGATAAGTCTAAACAGATCCTGACTCGCTCCTTGGGTTGACATTGCAATAAGCATGTGTTGACTGTATGTTAACTCGCTCCTTGGGTTGACACATGATGAGTCCATGTTAGAACGGTTAGCAATGCCTATGCCACATTAACGCATGGAGCAATTCGTAACTCATTTGAATTTGGATGACACCAAGCAAGTTTAGGTAACAAAAATAGTATTTTCTAAATTAAGGACCTAAATGACACGGCCAACTTTTGATATCCAAAATTGGTATTTCATAAGTTGGATGACAGGAATGACACTTGGGCCTCTTTTAGAACTAACGAAAGCAAAACACATGAATAGGAAAACATGCAAATTACACATGAATGTTGCAAAAGAGAGGATTGAAAAAAACACAGGAATTTTAAAGAAATAATCATATGGACAGATGGGCCATAGAAAAAAAACATAGGATTTTTACCAAGAGGTTTGAGTGGATGCAATTTCCTGTAGTTTTCCTCGAAAACAGCAGCCAAAGGAAAACTTCTACTCTATTCCTATGCTCCATTCCTATTCCTCCAAAACAGAAGCCAAAGGAAAACTTTCCACACTATTCCTATGCTCCATTTCTATGAATCAAAGGCACGAAACAGTGCATTCCTATAGAATTCTCAATCCTGTGTTTTTCCTATAAACCAAAAAAGTCCTTAGTGCCAAGTTCAAGGACAACTAGTGAACTTTACGCTGGTGAAAAACGTGACCCAACGGCCAGATACAACAGTAGCTGGAGGATGACGGATAGAGGCCAAACCAAACTAAAAATAACACTTATCATTCACAACCTGACATCATGTAATCTACAGTGTACATCAATATGCCTTTTTTATAGGATGTCTCCCAAGAGACTACATCAATATAACAAAGGGGGAAAGGAATCACAATTCGGCACACCGGTTAGCAGGGACTAGCGATCCCAACCTGATGGTCGTTTTCTCTCCCTGGACCGATCCCGTGAACTGCAATTCATGCATAACTTTGACTTAGAAAACAGGATACTGAACAATGACTTGACACAAGATAATAAATGTATGACCCACAGGGCAGGCAACATGCCCCGAATTACCTACCTTTCTGGATTTGAGTTCCCATTTTCATTGTTGTTTCCTGCAGGCCGGGGTGCAGGGACAGAGGGGGCAGGCTGCGCTGGCCGGGATGCGGGGACGAAAGTGGGGGCCGACTGTGCAGGCCATGCATCTCCTCCAATGGTGCCGCCAGACACAAAGCCACGGAGTGCTGGTCTTACAAAGGAAGGTGCACTGCTGCTTGGAGTATTTGAAGATCCAGAGACAAAGCTGCTCTTAAATTGCTGCATCATCCCTGTCTTCAGCGAATTTACAGCAGCAGATCTTGGAGCAGGCACTTGCGAACCAGATTCAGCATTGTAACCTATGCCGAGGCCAAAATCAACTCCACGCACACCACGACCGCGACCAGCACCTCCACCGCCACCTTTTCCTTTGCCACCTTTCTTCCCACCTGATCAACAACAACAACAACAACATAGCCTTTCAGTCCCAAGCAAGTTGGGTAGGCTAGAGTTGAAACCCACCAAGAGCCCCAAGTCACGGTTCAGGCAATAAACTCCCTTCAATTTACTCTTTTATTCTTCTCCAAATGTAATGATTTGTTAGTACATGTTTCCATAAACAGCTCATCCAGATAACCAGATTCCTGCTCTGTAAATAAGTAAGCAGGACCTACCTTTCCTGGAGTCCCGTTTTGCTCTGAATCTTCCATCCTGCAATCACAACAGTTTCAGAAAAAGAACAGGATTATTTTAAATTGCAAAAGAACTGAAATTATGAGATAGTATCTACATTGCTGCAAACATCCAGTTTGCATAACATTGTATTTAGCTAGAATTCAATGCAAGTCTACAGCTTACTATGTAACGCGACACTGAAACAAAAATTCATCAATAAGCTAACTAACCTTCATAGCCAGATCCATGAGTTCACTGGGTACATCCTGGCCAGCAGCAATCAAACTGTGAACCAGTTCACCAGCAAAGCGTGCTTCCTTCTGTGTAATCAGAGTGTATGCAGTGCCATCTTTATCACCAGCACGACCAGTTCTTCCAATTCGGTGAATATGCATATCCATCTCTTTTGCGATATCAAAGTTGACAACTGTTTTAATCGATTTGATGTCAAGACCTCGTGCAGCAACATCAGTTGCAACCAGAACATGATACGTCCCAGATTTGAACTTATGGAGGGTCTCCATACGAGAAGCTTGATCCTTGTCACCATGAAGTGCTGCAATTCTGAATCCTCTCTGATTCAACTCTTTCTCTATCTCATCCACTCTAGCCTTCTTAGATGCGAATACAAGAACATCTCCATCATCAATCATTACAGGCAATTTCTCCAAAAGCCAAGGCATTTTCTCAACATCAGAAGGGAGTACATTAACAACTTGTTTAATGTCTTCATTAGCACCGCCAACTTGACCAACTGTAACTCTAATAGGATCAGTCAATATTTCTCTTGCCAGACGCTCTACTTTGTACGGCATTGTTGCAGAAAAAAGTAAGGTTTGTCGATCTGGTCTAATTTGACCAACAATGGATTGTATTTGTGGCTCAAATCCAAGATCGAACATGCGATCAGCTTCATCAAGAACCAGATAAGTTGCCCTGAACATCTTCAATGCCTTCATCTTCAGCAAGTCTATTAATCTCCCTGGAGTTGCAATGACTACTTCACAACCTGCTTTCAGTTCTTTAAACTGGTCAAATTTGGAAACACCACCATATACAGCAGCAACTCGAAGGTTGTAAGGCTTTGCAAACTTCTTAGCTTCGAGATATATCTGATGTGCCAATTCTCTTGTTGGAGCACAAATGACTCCTATTGGACCTTCTTCTTTCTCAAGCTCAGGCTGATCCATAATATGAACAATCATAGGGAGCACAAAAGCTGCAGTTTTGCCAGAACCAGTTTTTGCAATACCAATGATATCTCTGCCTGAAAGTACAATAGGTAAAGCCTGGCACTGAATTGTAGTTGGTTTTTCATAAGCTTGCTTGGCAATAGCATTCATTACCGGTACAGGAAACCCACAATCCTGAAAGTTTTTTATTGGCCTTGGCACATCAAAACCAGAAACCCGAATTGCCAAACTTTTCATATAATCTGCTACCTCTTGGTCACTCATACCTATAAGAAAAAAAAAATCAATAAATCATAACTCATCATAAAGATCGAGAAGCAGCAATCTGTGAGTGCTGTAAACAAATCGTATAGCACGCTGGTTGTCACAACATCAATCATAAAGAAAAATACTTGCAAGGCTCCAGTAGCATTACCTTACTTCTTAAGACTTAACTAAATGCCAATTTAGAGTGTCATGGGTGCTGGGCCCAGGATGGCCTAGCCTGGGCTTGCGTGAACAGTACCCGTGTACTGTAGCGTGCCCTGTAGCGCCCTTGCTAAGGAAGGAATAAGGATTAGGAAAGATATTAGATTAGATCAATTAGATGGATTTGATCAGTTAGAGATAGGATCAGATTTGGGTCAATTAGAAATAGGATTGGATATGATTTGTTATGATTTGATTGGGCCTTCCTTAGGTGGCCAGGAGTCCTCTCTATTTAAAGGGAGGTGATGTACCAAGGAGAAGGAAGCAATGAAGAAAGAATAAACAATCCAATTCCCCCAAATACTCTAGTCTCCCTCCACGCCCTTTGCCCGGCCATCTTCCTGGCAATGGTTATCCCCCCAATGATCTAAGGACCATAACATAGGGCATGTTTGGCAACATTGTATTTTTTTGCATCTGTATAGATATTTCTTTGAAAGTAGCATCTGTATAGATATTCCAGTGGTGATTTCTTGTGGACAACAAAACCCCTGACCCCCTGTAAAATGATGTCTGGGTAATCATATTCACTGGTTATTCTCGGGTCTCCATCATCGCTCATTCTGGCATGAATCGTCTGACACCTTCTAAATCCAAAAGAAATCTTTTCCAGGCCAGGTGGTAAAATCATTAGGTTGAATTTTACAGAGGTATTGGATACTATACCTGATCCCAAACAGGCCCTTAGGAAGGAAGGAAGAACAGGAATGCAGTTCAAATTTGCTTCTTCCTTCGGAGTAGAATATATGGAGATCAAAGTTTGATGATGAGTAATGGAAAGAAACTTCGGCCTAAACACATAGTGCAATGTTCTGCAGATTTTCTACATGACCCGATGCTGGGAAAATGGACCAGTAACCCATCGACTTTAATCTAGTTTTGAGATAAATATCATAATTTTATGGTCGATAAGAACATCTACCATTATACTTGGAACACTAGTAAGTGCCTTGGCCCTTTGCTTTGCTAACCAGAGTGGAGGTTTACTGTCCAAGGCAGTACAACCACCAACATAGCATCTACTCCCTCCTTTCCAAATTATAAGACGTTTTGGATTTTATAGATACATTGCTTTAACTATGTATCTAGACAAAATGTATATCTAAGTGCATACCAAATCTATGTATCTAAAAAACAAAACATCTTATAATTTGGAATGGAACGTACAACACAGTTACAATCAGGTGTAATGGGCCTTTGATTCTTAAGTGAACCACCACCCAAGTGATTTGAAACATTTGAGCTTTTGGCCGTAAGAGTCGTACAGAAGGGCATATGAAACATTATCAATTGCATAAGGATGTGAAGCAAAAGGAAGTAATGGAATTTTTCCCTATAAAAGAACTATATATATTTAATCTCTAGCACCGAACTAGAAGAATGCAATTAAAAAGAGAGTGAACTTGGAACAGCATGGCTTCACTTCCATGCCAACACAACAAAGTTCAGATTGCGCCATGGAACAGAGCATCCAATCCAACTTATGCTACGTTCATAACATAATTTACTAAGCTAAGTACAAAGTAAAAGAACTGGCTGCATATCCTCGCAAGGTAGAACTAAAGCAGCTCAACCGTGTAAGCTACAAGGAACACCTAGTTACAAACCAACATTACATGTACAGAATTAGATAGTAGAATCATAAGTTTAGAAAAGAATGCTAGGTACCAAGTGCTTCACCTGAAATCGACGGCTTCTCCTCGTAGAAATCTTTGGTGAAGGCGTCATACTCAATGGTCGAGTGATCGAGTGCTGGTATGGGCTCTATTTTCTTCTTGTCGACGACTATGGGGTTGTCATCGGAGTCGTATTCCATCATGCCGGCGTCGACGGCCTTGGCAGCGGCATAGACCTCCTCGTCGGAGTCGTAACCAGCGCACATGGCGTCGGCGGCCAGCGTGAGCCCGGCGTCCTTCTTGGCCCGCAGGAAGCTCTCGACGGGGTCATCCTCGTCATCGTCGGAGTTCACGCGGCGAAGCGCCTCGGGCTTGGGCGGCGGGGGAGGCGCGCGGATCTCCTCCTGGATCTCGGCCATGAAGGCGTCGAGTGGGTCGACCTCCTCCTCATCCTCCGCCTTTCCTTCCACCGCGGTGCTGGCGGGGGCATCTGAGGGGGCGTCGTCGGAGAAGGCGATGTCGTCGAGGTCCGGATCATCGGTCGGACGGTAGAGCCGCTGCAGGGGCTGCGAGCGCTCGAAGTTGTAGGAGGTGGGCCGCGGGATGCTGAAACCCTCGAGCTTCGGGCGCTTCGACATGGCGTCGACGAGCGGGGCCGGAGGTGGGGACGAGGCGAGCTAGGGTTTGCGAGGCCGGGTGTGACGGAAGAAGACGATGGCAGCGTAGAATTGGCGCCGCTCGGCATGCTGGGTGGCGGTCTCGCGGACCGTCGCTCCGGATGGCCTGGGCCGTGTAGGCGGCTGGATGAATGTAGGCCTTGATGGACCAGACGCGCCCGTGGGTCGTGGGTCGTCGCGGTATGGCCCGTCTTTTTTAGGACTGTCGATGTGGCCCGTCTAGAGCATCTCCAACAATTATATCAAAAAGAATATCCTTTTGTCCCACGTTGTAAGTTATTTTAGCTCGGTCTCAAAATATATAATATAATATTATAGTCTTTAAATTTTGTTTCAAAATACTATATTCTCTCTTCCCAACACACATTCTCTTTTGCTAATATACATTTCTCTTTTTTCAATATGTCTCTATCTCTACTCTTAAGGGACATTTTATTCTTTTGGCTTCGACGTTGGTTTCCACGAGAGATTCTAAAATATCATCTAATATGGGATGGAGGGAGCAGTTTATACTATTTATTTATCTAGACATAGTGTATGTATATCTAGGTGTACAATAAAAGTTAAAGTCAAAACGATTTACAATTTGGAACGGATGGGGTAGTAAAAAATCTAGTTTTGTAACCTTTACAATAAATCAATAATCTATAATTTCATCATATCAAAGAGCAAAGAATTTTATTCTCTCATTCTCTTCAGCGTCATTCGTCCATCACTCACTCCTCTTCCATTCCTTAGTCTGTCGCCTTACTATCATCCTCCCTTCGCTCTCGACCCTATTCGTCATCTCTCACTCCTCCATTGCATCGATCCTCACTCTCATCCTTCTCGATCCATCACCCTTACTCTCATCCTTCCTTCACTGATTCTCACTCTCACTCTTTCTGTTGCCTTTACTCCCATCCTTCCCTCACTCAACCTTCTCAGTTCGTCACTCTTAGGGGGTGTTTGGATCCGGTGTAACAGAACCGACCAATTATACGAAATTAAGTAAGAAAATCATCCGCCAGAGCAGACGATTTAACAAACTTAAGCCTGTATAACCCGGTAGTCCGTGAAATCACGAAGGATTTCAAACCAACTCACATACCAGCCAAGATCGTAATAAGTTTAGCGGTCACCACAACTCTTACATAAAAGTTCGCATCACAGATACATCAGAGTTTAAACATAGTTATTACAAATGAGTTTGAATAAAGGTAGCGGAAGCCATTTGTTCAAAACCACACACACTCACATGGAGTTCAAATACAGTGCCAGCTAATGATTATTTTCAACAAAAGCATCAGACGAGACATAAGGAATGACCATGCCCATGGTCCTAAGCATCACCCATCGCAGGATAAAGGCAGTTGATACAGTAGCCGTAATACATCTGCTCATCTGCAACAAGTGGGAATAAAACCCTGAGTACGAGAAGGTACTCAGCTAGACTTACCAGACATAACCGAAAATAAAATGACACCAAGGATTATGAAGGGCTTTATAGTAGGGTAGCTGACTCATTTGCAAAAAGAGGCATTTTTAGTATTTCAAGAACCTTTCCAAAAGCATTATTATCAAGTTAATTATTATTAACCTGTCGATTAGATTTGCACCTATACTAGAGCAAGCATGTGATTAAGCCAATAATGATAACCAATGATCATTAACAACTTCTATAATGTCATATTCATTATAACTGTCCAAGTGTTCCATCAACATTACTACGATGAAGTCACTCAAGTCAAGTGCTCACTATCCAAGAGCGATGGCGATTCGAATCGATTCCTAACTAGCTGGTGATTTATTCCTTACACAAACCTCACTCACCCGCTAAAATGAGGTATCGGTCACCGAGTCAACTATCTAGGAATCTCGAGTTTGCCAGGAACCACATGTACCTGGGGGCCGACCGACTGCTCTTTGGTCTTATCTTCGCGCCCCCGTGTCCTACCACACCTGCTCCGACACAGTGCGCTGCGGGCAATCTACTCGGCCCGAATAATCTCCCAGCTTCGTGGTCAAAAGGTACTTTATTCGGCCAGCTAAATGTAAGGCATGCGTTCAACATGACTCGAGGCCCAACAACGGTCGGTCCTTAATCGACACATATGGAAAACACTACAGTCCAAAACTCTATAAGTCTCCGTCTGGTCTCAACTTCAATTAACACTTAGTTATACCATGACTACATAGTTATCCAAGCAGATCCAGGTAGCCACCTATAGCTCGCAGGTGACAGGAAATCACCCGACTTCTACCGGTCTAAGCCAGCTAAGCATTGACTCGACTGTAGATACCAGGGTAATAAGGATATAATGTAACAAAGGTAGATAAGGTATAATGCAGCAACGGTTGCAAACAACTCCTGAACGTAATGCATCAATTAAAGTAAAGCATTTAATTAATAATTGCAAACCGGGGAGAAAAATGCTCCGGGGCTTGCCTCTCTCGAAGGAGCTCGAGCGGTGATCGGGGCACTCCGGAAGTTCCTCAACGTCCTCCTCGTCTGCTTTGGTCACTTCTTGCGGCTACACCTCGAGCTGCTCCTCGGGCTCCTCGGGTATGATGACCAGGCTCTCGGTTTGCGATCCTGTATGATGCAGGTGCGTAAGTGCTTATGTAAAGGTGCATCGAATGAGATGAACACAATGGATATGCGTGAATGCAAAGTAGTCAACATCATCCAAGAACATGTACTACAAGCACATGTTGTAACACCCCTGGTGTTAGTCTTGCCTAATTGCACTTGCATTTCATGATCATGAGCATCATTCATCCATTCATGAGCATATATCACTTGAAACATGTGAAAACATGACTATGAAACAAAAGTATCATTTCAATTGTTTTTCATCGTTTCAGTACCTTTAGTGCTTGATTATTATATGACCAATGTGTGATATGGCTAAATATATTGTTAAACATCTTAGCTATGCTTAGAAAGTCATTAGGAACAATGTTCATGTTGATCATTTTGCCTAATTAAGTTTCCAAGTCATGGGTTGACTTGTTTTGACCCTAGGACCCTTTGGTTTTTGACTATTCAAAAAGTACCACTTAGAATGTTTGCATGTTTGAGCAACCTAAAACAAAGTTGTAGCAAATTATATAAGGAACAAAAGTTATTTTGTGACCAAGTCATGAAAATGTGCACAACATGCTCAAAATGGTCCCACAAGTCAGAAATTGGGTTGGGTTCAACACTTAGAAATTTCTAAGTATAAACTCCATTTTTTAGTTTCTTGAACACGACTTTGGCATGATTTTACTCTCTGTCCTTTGCGAATTAGACATTGATCTCTAAATGAGTTTTGTAGCTAGCATGTAGGTGTACAACTTTTGTTTTGAATTCTTTCGCTAAAGATCAACGGATTAGGAGATAGAGCACCATCATTTGGCGCTGTCAGTCAGTTCCTTGTTCTCTGAATCGAGCTACAGTGTTCCGGCTTCAGTAAGTTCATGGCCGACCGAGGTCAGATGGTGGCCGTCGCGTGTCCGCCACGCGCTCAGCTCGCCCTGACCACACAGCGCGCTGGCTGGCTTGAAAAGGAGCACGCCCTGCCTGCCCTCCGCACGCGCTCTGCCCTCATTCACCCCTCCGTGCCTTCCCCATTCGCAGCCGCAGCGCACCGCCGACGCCATCAGCTCCGACGAGCTCGCGTGGCACCACAGCCACCACCATCCAACCCGTAGCTCCGCCATCGCCTCACGGACCTCGTCAGCGCCCTCACGGAGCCAGCCAAGCTGTAGGTGAGCGACATTGCCGAACCGTGCACCACCGCGGCATGGCCACCATGGTCGCCGCCGGTGATCCCACGTGGTCCCGCCTGACTGCATCACCGTAGCCGCTAGCCGTAGCATAGGAAGGTCCGCCTTGTTTACCAAGAGCTTACGGCGCCTTGTATGGCCACCAACCGTCGGGGTTCGCCGGAGCACCACCGTGCGCCATGGCCGAGCCGCCGTGGGCCATGGCCGGCATCCCTGGAGTCCACTAGAGTCTAGTTTTAGGGGTACTATGGATGCGGGAGGCCGAGGTGAGCACGCCGGTGCCGTCGGGTTCATCGGAGAACTCGCCGTCGGCGAATTCCGCAGCTGCCGCACCGTCGTCCCCCTCCGTCCCCTGTTTTCTCTCGCTGAAGCGCGGGCCCCTTTTGTCAGCCGCCGCTGCTACGAGGGAACCGAAGCTAGGCTGCGCCGTTCTAGGCCGTGTGCGCACACAGTCGTGGGCCGCCTAAGCCGTTCGGGCTGGCCCAGTAGCGTTTAAATGAATTGTTTTCCATTTATTCTTTATTATTTGAAATTTGAAATGGTTTGAAAAATGTTTGGGTACTCAAAGTTGTTCCAAATCTGTTAAAATAAATTTGTCTAGGTTCCTTATCATCATATCTACTTGGGAAAAATTTTGCATGTCATTTTTGAGATACTTTGATGTAGAATTTTTTTTAATCATGAATATTGCTGATAACTTGAAAAATATGTAGAAAAATCTATAGGCTTCAGAAAAATATGATTCCAAGTTTGTTAATCTTCTTATGTCATGTATTTCCTAGGAAAAATATGTTTCATGCATGTGCTGTGGGAAAATTTTGAGGTGTAGTTCAAGTACCTTTAATAGCTGATTTTTGTTATTTTTGCTAGAGAGCAAACTTTGTATAAAACATGCATGTGATAATTTTTGTACAGTCATTGTATGCTATGAAGAACATAGGAAAAATACTAACTCTGTTGTTTTACACTTTTCACAGTACAAAGTATTTTCATGTACAAAATCATGCCATAGCTTGTTATTTTTGTGTAGGCTAATCCACTCATTCAAATACCATGAAAATCTGATGGTAGACTTCTTAGGGTAATACTATGCTGTAGTAATTTTTCTAAGATTTTTCTAAGCAAGAAAAATAGAGGTTGCTATTCAAACCTATTATTAATTAGGGTTTAATTAAGCATTGCTTTATGTGTTTAAGAAATTAGCAAAGCTTTGGTGTATCTTTGAAGCATTTCATAAGATATGTTGACTTAACATATTAGTAGTAGAAGAGAATGTAGTAGATAACATGTGCTTGTAGTATATTTTCTTAGATGATGTTGACTACCTTGCATTCAAACATATCCATTGTATTCATCTCATCCGATGCACCGATTGCATAAGCACTTACGCACATTGCATCATACAGGATCGCAAACCGAGAACCCCGTCGTCATACCCGAGGAGCTCGAGGAGCAGTTCGAGGTGCAGCCGCAGGAAGTGCCAGAAGCCGACGAGGAGGACGTTGAGGGAACTTCCGGAGTGCCCCGATCACCGTCCGAGCTCCTTCAGAGAGGCAAGCCCCGGAGCATTTTCTCCCCGTTTGCAATTATTAATTAAATGCTTTACTTTAATTGATGCATTATGTTCAGGAGTTGTTTGCAACCGTTGATGGCATTATACCTTGTTTACCTTTGTTATACTATATCCTTGTTACCCCTGGTATCCGCAGTCGAGTAAATGCTTAGCTGGCTTAGACCGGTAGAAGTCAAGTGATTTCCTGTCACCTGCGAGCTATAGGTGGTTACCTGGATCTGCTTGGATGACTATGAAGTCATGGTATAACTAAGTGTTAAATGAAGTGAGACCGGACGGAGACTTGCAGAGTTTTGGACTATAGTGCTTTCCGTCTGTGTCGATTAAGGACCGACCGTTGTTGGGGCCTCGAGTCATGTTGAAATGCATGCCTTATATTTAGCTGGCCGGATAAAGTACCTTCCGACCGCGAAGCTGGAGATTTTTCAGGCCGAGTAGATTGCCCGCAACGCACTGTACCGGAGCAGGTGTGGGTAGGACACGGGGGCGGGATGATAAGACCAAAGTGCAGTCGGTCGGCCGCCCCGGGTACATGTGGTTCCTGGCAAACTCGAGATTCCTGGAAAGTTGACTCGGTGATCAATATCTCACTTAGCGGATGAGTGAGGTTTGTGTAAGGAATAAATCACCAGCTGGTTTAGGAAACGATTCGAATCGCCATCGCTCCTGGATAGTGAGCACTTGACTTGAGTGACTTCATCGTAGTAAATGTTTATGGAACACTTGGACAGTTATAACGAATATGACAGTATGGAAGTTGTTTAATGATCATTGATTAATCGCCTATCTGCCTTAATCACGTGTGTACTCTAGTATAGGTGCAAATCTAGTCGACAGGTTCATAATAATTAACTTGGCAATAATGCTTTTAGGAAAGGTTTCTTGAAATGCTAAAATGCTTCTTTTGCAAATGAGTCAGCTACCCTACTAATAAAGCCCTTCATAATCCTTGGTGTCTCTTATTTTCGGTTATATCGGGTAAGTCTAGCTGAGTACCTTCTCGTACTCAGGGTTTATTCCCACTTGTTGTAGATAGGCAGATGTATTATGGCTACTGTATCAACTGCCTGTATCCTCGATGGGTGATGTTTAGGACCATGGAGCATGGCCATTCCTTACGTCTCGTCTGATGCTTTTGTTGGAGATGATCATTCGCTGGCACCTATATTTAAACTCGCGTGAGTGTGTGTGTGGTTTGAACAAATGACTTCCGCTACTTTTATTCGAACTGGTTTGGTAATAACCTATGTTGAAATCTGATGTATCTGAGATTGTGAACTTTTATGTAATATGTGATGGTGACCGCTAAACTTATTACGATCTTGGCTGGAATAGAAGTTGGTTTGAAATCCTTCATGATTTCACGGACTACCGGGTTATACGGGCTTAAGTTTGCTAAATCGTCTGCTTTGGCGGATGATTTTCCTTACTTAATTTCGTATAATTGGTCGGTTCTGTTACAGCTGGCATCAGAGCATGGTTTAGTGTGTTACTGTTCACAAGGTGTATTTAAAACAAAAGGCATTTGGAAAATGTGATTTTCAAAATATAAAGTGTGCCAGTGATCATATCCTTTATGCCATTTAAGGACTTTAGGTGGCTTAATTAAGTACTACTGAACGTGGGTTCTTGCATCATATTTCTCTTTCGTCGCTCATACGGCGTGCTATTGTATGAGTGCCACTTGTTGAGTGGTAATGTATGGATTATTTGCCTCTACGCCTCGGTAAGTGTGAGTTGTGAGAGCATGATCGGATACACCGCCGATCTAGGGTGAATGCTTATAAGATGCTGGAGTAATTACATGTTCCACGCATGTTTACAAAGGTATCTCGTGTATG